>NC_092239.1:5165819-5185819 GCF_036320965.1 Panulirus ornatus
ATATATATATATATATATATATATATATATATATATATATATACATATATATATCCTGCCTCCAACACTATACAGATCACTCTTATAGACTAAAAAATGAAGAGAGAGAGGAGGAGGACGGACGATAGAACCACCCCCTTATCATCTGTACATCAACCACTCATGGGTAAAGTATTTTCAGAGATAAATTTTTAAACTCAACTCGCGTCTTAGGGATCCCACGCCCAAGTGCATCTTTAAGGTGGTGAGGTAAACTTACTGTCTTGATGTAGCTGGGCATCCAGGGTAAATGGCCGTCCTTAGTTCGAATTGGGGTATAAGACTTCCTGTTGTTCCCCCACCATCACCTATCCACAGGATGGCTAAGCGTGTACCTCTTCATCATGGCTACCTTGTGGCGACATTTGACCACTGGTGCTCCACTGAAGGACAGAGTTGAGTTCGCCACTGCGGCATCAAAATGGAGATGATTTTTTTTTTTTTTTATGTTTGTGTGAAAGTGCCGTTACAGTGATAGTTAAGCGAACTACTGAACGAGGCTCGGTAACCATTGCTGTAGAGGATGGAACGACTATAAATGCAATATTTTGAGCAGAAAACAACGACAATAAATGCAATATTTTGAGCAAAAAACAAGATGTGATCAAAATATACATTAAAAAGACTCTACCATTCCGGGTTTTTCAACGAGTGTTATCAGGCCAGCGTTCATAAACTGTGCAGAAATAACTGGGTGGAAATGATATTTTAGTTCTAAACAAATTTTCAAAGCGGAAGCCGCTAAGACCCGCTGTCAACCTTTCTAAAAAAAATTGTTCATGGTAATATGAGCTTAAACAGACGCAGACATTTATTGCCAAAGCGACGGACATTTTATCGTGATTAAAAAGAAAGAAAAAACTCTCTAATGACATCATTATATTTTGTGCTTTCTCTGTTCGTACCTTTCCGATAGGATCTTCTAGACTAATGCTATTTTCTTAAAGTTTTTTTTTGGGGGCAGACGAATATATATACAAGTTAAAAGAATGTTTCTTCTTTTTCTGAAAAACCTTAACGAATGTTTAATTAACATTCTCTCGTCTTATTCTTTGTATGTACAAACAAAAGCTCTTTCTTTGCCTCTTTTTTTTTATTTTGTCTCCCCCTGAGGCAAAAATGAAATGGTCGAGAGTTGTATAGTTAAAGATACACCAGAGAAGACAGCAAACACCTGAAATACCTTTCATTAGGTGTGGCTCAATGCCCTCAGCCTCCTACCTGAGCATCACACACACACACACACACACACACACACACACACACACACGAGTACCTCATGATATTTACACTATCATGGGATTAGCGCCGACGTGAAAACAGAGCCATACACAACGCCAAACATTCCCCCCTCTCGTCCTCCTCACACTCTCCTCGACTCGTTGGCTACGACCTTATTTCCCGCTCATTGTTGGTCAAAGTGGAGTCAGGACTACACCAGCCTATCCTTCCTGCATGTATGTCATATCCAGACCCCCGACCACGTCGGGTGATTTAAGCTTTGACACGTAGACGTGTCCATCTCAGATTCAGGCTACAAGCTTAGAGAACCATTTGCTACCATACCCATTTGGAGAGTCGACCCTTAAATCTGCCTTAGGTTCACCACATTATCGTCTTTAACACTGAAAACCACTCACTTCCCCGGTTTCTACGAAGACATACCCAGCGAGTCTTCCATCCAGGTATGCTCAAGATTTTGGCATATTCCACGTACGCAGAACACCTTCGGCTTTTCTGGAAACACAGTGTAATTACTTGGCATAAAGTTCGCTTTCTCGTCTTCACCTAAGAAAAAAAAAAAGGAATCTCATTTCTCTCTCGAAACTTACAACTTTTGCTACGTGGTAACTGAGGGGAAAGATCCTTCGCTCCTTGTCTTTGATCTACATGGCCTTTGATAAAGTCATGTATCAGACTTCTGGGGCCAGAACTTCTTCCCTTTGACCATATTTCTTTTCTAATTCGCACATCTTTTCTCTCCAGTATGAGCAGTATGCGCGCACTGGTGCGCGGAAAGGCACTTATTTGAGTTTAAGTTGGGCTTCATTTGTCACATCTCTCTTCACATATCTATGACGACCCTCGAACCTTCTCCTGAGAGGGTTCTGACGTTACTCAAGATCGATTTTCCAGGGGCTCCTGCAGCTCCAAGGCTGCTCTACACTCAGTAGCAGGGACAGGATGGACCCCTTTGAACCTAAAAGTCCTTTGACGAGATTGTACTCTCTTTTTGTCATCTGACGATGATACAGCCTCCCTAAAGGCGACATTCCACTCGCGTTGTAATCTCGAACAGGCAGAGTCCGGTAGCACTTCATTTGTCATATTCATTCCTATATAAATACGTCTTCTTTCCAATACCAACTTCCTATGGTAAGTAGGTATTTCAACCCTAAATCCCCACTTACTGTATCTTGGCTCAGGTTCTCCCTCATCTCCTTGGGCACGATGATGCGATAATGGCAAGCGAGACAGAAAGGGGATGGAGATGGCTTTAACCCCAGTGATCACCCAGCTCTCGATGGCCTTCGAAGACGACAACACACAAGTAAAGAATATGAGGAGACACGAGACCCGAGACATCCTCACAACACAAAAAGAACATTGAACTATAGAACACCGAAAGAGAGAGAGAGAGAGAGAGAGAGAGAGAGAGAGAGAGAGAGAGAGAGAGAGAGAGAGAGAGAGAGAGAGAGAGAACAGTAGACAACTACAAGGGGAACAGAACGATAAACAGGACCACTAGAAGGTCGCCAGATGAACTCTACTCGAGTTTTCCATGTTCTCGCCCACACCAGATAGCGAAAAGGGCGCAGTGAAGCTAAATAGACTCGAAGCGACGTTTACACACACACACACACACACACACACACACACACACACACACACACACACGATGCTTAAAGCAAGAAATACTGACCACTCGGTAAAGGAGCTCAGCAAGAAACAGTAAAACAGACGCACAGACACAACACACAGCAGGGACTAGAGAGAGAGAGAGAGAGAGAGAGAGAGAGAGAGAGAGAGAGAGAGAGAGAGAGAGAGAGAGAGAGAGAATTCACATTAATCACTCTCCCTCACGAAAAAAAAAAAAATAATAAAGAAAAAGAACCCATCTTGCAATGCCAACACCCACAATAACGTCATTAGGTTCATGAAAACATTAGGCAGTTTTCAAAGTAAACAACAAAAAGCCCCAGACTTTAATTTAGATAAAGTTCTTAATGAGTGAGGCTTGGCTGGGTCAGCTGCCTGGCTGGTGGAGAGGAATATTTTTTAAGACCACAGACACTCTCCCTTGACTCTTTTGTTTACACCAAACCTCATTAGCTTATGTCGCATTAGCCTCGAGATAATTAACCAACTCTGGCCTTAGATAATAACCTTCTTACGCATTATCTTTCGACCTTTTTTCGTTAATCATAATGTATTCATTCTTGATTAATGTATTTTGGTAATGATCATGCGCTACTTGCTTGTGAGGCTATGTGAATGAATATTTCATTTGCTTACGAGACGTAGATTTTATTGAAAGTTTAGAATACATTGTGGATCGGTTCTCTAAGGTGATGTAGGCTGAGTGTGGCCCTACAGAGAGTTGCAGGGTTGACGAGTTAAGCACTGGAGCTCTGATAATATAGATGGGAAAATGATTAGTGTAGTTTAGGGCTTATAGTCTGATGGAAGAAGAGCTTCGGATCCTTACACCACTGTTGTGCCAGCAGTAAACACACTGTAAGCGATTTGATTCTGTTTTTTGTTAAAGAAAACATCAAACTTTATCGCTATCCATAGACTGTAGACGGAGCGCTCCTGTGGCAGTGTGGGTAGGAGGCACATGGTAGAGGGCAGGTGGAGGCGAGAACGGAGCTTACAGTGGGTTGAAATAGTGTGTATGAAGAACACATAGTGAGGGTAAGTGGAGGAATGCATGGAGAGTACTGTTGGTACTATAGTGAGGATGAGAGGACTCAGGTGCTGAGTGGAGGGCCAGTATGGATCGTACAGTTACGTTACGCTACCGTCAAGCCCAGCTGGGGATACGACAAACACATCTCCCAAATTAACGCTCCGCCACTTTCGTCCCAGCAGCCGGCAAATGTTGCTGGATTTGTGTTGCTCTCCATGATGGATGGTCCTCGACTGCGTCGCTCTATAGGTACGAGCGGCCAGAACCCAACGTCATTCGCTTCAAAGGTAAAGAGCAGAAAAACGAGTCTATATACCTGGGCCAGAGGTCGAGGAGAATGTTATGGTGACGTAAAATACACTGGAGGTACAGGGAAGTACAGTGAGGTACAGTGAGGTACTGTAAGTTACAGTATCGTCTGAGGACCTGGGGTGGGGGATGGAGATGTGTCGTTGCCCACCTCCGTGTGTAGCGGCGCGGCACACACGGAGATTGAGAGAACCAATAAAATTCCCTCAACGCACCACCGACTTCAGCCACGCTAGTCCTTGTTGGTCTCCCCAACACCCTGGCTTTTCCTCCCCAACCAGAGTACCATCCCTAAACACCCCAGTCGAGTCTCCCCACCCCGCTCCACAAGTCCTACCAACAAACTTTGCTTAACTCTACCCAGAACAGCACCATCCTCTCACCACCTAACCCACGACCCCTCACATCCAGAACGTTCCCCACTCACACTTTCCTACAAAATGTCCACAGCTGTATACTTTTCCACACTGCATCGTGTTTTCTTAAATTTTCCTTTTTACTCCAATGCCGACTGTTGAGCCGGAGGGAGAGGTGGATGTGGAAGCACCTTCTACTTCGCTGGTATCCACATAAGATTATGATCGTGGATAACATCGTCATGGATCATCAGATCCCCTTGTTACCAGTCCTTACCACACCCATAGAAGAAAACCCACCCATCACATAATCTGGTACACACACACACACACACACACACACACACACACACAACACACACACACACACACACACATCCTCCTTATATCAAGTCCTTCCAGCCAGCGATCCCCAGCCAGCATGAGCTCAAGGTGGGTGTGTATGTGTGGGGTGGAAAAGAGTTGCGTTTCTGTGACGGCATTGTGCCGGTCGAGTCGACCACCCGCCCGCTGCCTGGCTCTGGGAATGGTCGCACGTGGGGCCGGATGGCGCCTCACACGAGAGAGAGAGAGAGAGAGAGAGAGAGAGAGAGAGAGAGAGAGAGAGAGAGAGAGAGAGAGAGAGAGAGAGAGAGAGAGAGGCAGCTCCTCCGCCGTGCACCACCGGAGACATGACCGTGTCTTGATCAATCAACTCGACTTAGAATTACTCCATAATACACGGCGAGAGGGACTGGGGTCATAAGAGGCGTTACAAAGAAAAGGCAAAAAAGAAAAGGAGATCTGGGCGACCAATGGTCCTGGTGAGAAAAGGGGATGAGGTAACGAAGCAAAAGAAAACGCCTAGTGGGGCGAGATGCCACCCTCAGGGCCACTGGATTTCAGAAGGCGGAGACGGGCTTTAAGGTGGATCTGCTCTTTAATTACTGGGCTGTGATGACGCCTGGGTGAGGCTGTGATGAGTTCTGGACAGCAACCAGGGAAAAGAGGGAGGGAGGGAGGGAGGGAGGGAGGGAAGGGAGGATGGATGGTAAGAGCGATCAAGGATATGGTCCTGAGGAGGAGCGAAAACGGTTGAAAAAAGATGGCAGAATGTGTGTGTGTGTGTGTGTGTGTGTGTGTGTGTGTGTGTGTGTGTGTGTGTGTGTGTGTGTGTGAGTGTGTGTGTGGCGATACTATCCACCTGTGAGAGAGGGAGGCCACTGGAACGCTGAAAAAAAAAAGAAAGAGAAGGAAATAAATAAAAGAATAAAACTGTCTGGAATAAATCCTCTACAGTCAAATGGAATATCAAGAACCAATCACGACAACTCTCGAGCCATGCACGGAGCTCCCAGAACTCCAGGTATATATATATACCAAGACAAATATATCTCGCACCCAAATCACATGAAATCCTCTTTGCCGAGTGTGTTGAAATCATCATCAATGTAATCTTTTGACGACCAGGTGTGTGTGTGTGTGTGTGTGTACATCATCCATACCACGATCAGGGGAGTTAGTATGAGCGAACGATGGATGGTCGAGCAACGTCCTGAACCAGCGACCGAACACAGTAACAACGAGTTGTGAGCCAAGACGAGGTCATTGCCAGCTCGGAGAGGGACGCCAGGCTCCGTGGTCGTCGTCCGAGTCCAAATGGTTGGAGGGACTCGAACCGACCTCAGGTTTCACATTCGAGTTTTGGTTTATTGACGAAATACCTTCGCAGGTGCTAGGGCACATGTATATGTATATAACTACACATGTACATAAGATGTATAGCACGGAAGCAGCAGTACAAAACAATATATAGATCCATAGTTACTCATATATATATATACATATATATATATATATATATATATATATATATATATATATATATATATATATATATATATATATATAGGACATCTTCACTTTGGGCCTGTTCCGGTACCAATAAAAGGGTTTTCGCACCTGGCTGACTCTGGCCTCCCCACGCCCACACACACACCCTCCAACATCCCCGCTCATAGCCAGCCGAGCACATGTGGTGGGCTGGAGGTGTGTTGGGGGAGCACAAGGGGGAGGGAAAATATATCGTCTCTGTTGCTATATTGTGTTGGGTGAGGCGTCCACCACTACTGCTGCTGCTGCCGCCTGGGAACTGCGACACGTGTGGTGGGACGACTTACTGGGGGTCGTGGCTGCGACTCGCGAGGGAGAGAGAGAGAGAGAGAGAGAGAGAGAGAGGGAGAGAGAGAGAGAGAGAGAGAGAGAGAGAGAGAGAGAGAGAGAGAGAGAGAGAGAGAAGGGGGAGGATGTGTGTGAACCCTCACTCCACAGCACGATGATGCAGGGACTGGGGAGAGGAGGTCATGGGTAATGTGGTGGTTGACGTGGGCGGCTTGGCTTCGCGGACTCCCCTCCTCCAAGCGGGGATTGTGGACGGGGGCGCGTTCAGTGCGGGTGGGTAATGATCAGTCGAGGTTTATGAACCAGGGGAGCAAAGACATCGTCTCCCTCACAGTAGAGAGATGTTCTGTCTCGGAAACGTCATGATAGATGCGTTGACAGCGGAGTGAAGTTCTGTCTCAGAGTAGAAAACGTACGTATATGTTGACGGTAGAGAAGATTCTGTCCCAGAGTAGAAAATCTACGTATATGTGTTAACGGAAGAAAAAGTTCTGTCCCAGAGTAGAATACCTACGTATATGTGTTGAGGGTAGAGAAAGTTCCGTCTCAAAGTTGACAGCGTAGATGTCCTCACATCAAAGAGAGGTTCTCAAAGTCTCAAAAATTCTGTCTCAAAAGGCACAGCGTAGATTCTGTTGACAGTCATGAGAGGTTCCGTCCCAAAATACTCGACCCTGAGTGTGGTAGTGGGGACGGGAGAGACGGCACGAAAGCCTAATGACCACGAGAGAAGACCTTGGAAGCCATGGAAACTGCAGGGACGAGTTGTATGGAATCTCACACCTACATCGCTGGCTACCCAGGGTACGTGGCTCGGGCACCTGAGGACGAGCCGTGTGTGCACCACAACTTAACGTGAGGAGGGAGGGAGGAGGAGGACGAACCCAAGTCTAAAGAGGAATGGAGATTCGAGATAAGTGTTGACCCGCAGTCACAGGGAGAACCTTAGCCCTATGATGGTAGAGCTTTACCACGGAAACGTAGCTACGTCAGGTAGAGGGAAGTGGTATAATCGAGTCTGGACCAGAAGGAACGTAGCTACGTGAGGTAGAAAGAAGTGGTATAATCGAGTCTGGACCAGAAGGAACGTAGCTACGTGAGGTAGAAAGAAGTGGTATAATCGAGTCTGGACCAGAAGGAACGTAGCTACGTCAGGTAGAAGGAAGTGGTATAATCGAGTCTGGACCAGAAGGAACGTAGCTACGTCAGGTAGAGGGAAGTGGTATAATCGAGTCTGGACCAGAAGGTTTGTGAGGTTTTCCCTGCGGTCTGAACTACTGAAAAGGTAGACATTGTTCATGATGTGGCAGAGATATACAACAAGAGGCGAAGCTTCGATACGGCGTCTCTTTGCACAAACAAACGAGTGACGGAAATGCTCAAAAGACAAGACACATTAGACGATCGCCATCGCCAGGGTGATTACGCCAGAGTACTTACTCCTCTGGGAGCATCTGTCAAGTGATTTAGGTTCTCATTAGTCGGGGAAAAATGACCTGGTTCCGTGTCTGGCCGTCTGTGACGTATCACCCAGTTCTCTGTGTTAACGACGACCTGGCGAACTCTCTCTCTCTCTCTCTCTCTCTCTCTCTCTCTCTCTCTCTCTCTCTCTCTCTGGCGAGTGTTGCCCAATGGATGCTTTTCTCACGGTCTTATAAACTCTGGACATCTGGGCTGGACGAGTGTGCCTGGAAACTTAGGAGTAAAGTTTTGATATGTCCTGGGAGGAGGGCAAGAGGTGAACCCACTTCATCACAACGAGATGACCCTCAACCACCAGATGTAAAGGTCACACGAGGTCCTACTGCACGTAGCGTTCAAGGGCCGCATCCTCTCGGTCTAAAGTCGTAACGGTATACTCAAGGGCTTTATCGTTGTGCTCATGGGTCGTACCGTTGTGCTCAAGGGCAGTACTGTCGTTCTCAGGGGTCGAACCCTCCTGGTCAAGGGCCGAACCATCATACCCAAGGATTGTACCATCATGCTAAAGGGTCATACCGTCGTGGTCAAGGGTCATACCGTCGTGGTCAAGGGTAATACCGTCGTGGTCAAGGGTCGTACCGTCGTGGTCAAGGGTAGTACCGTCGTGGTCAAGGGTCATACCGTCGTGGTCAAGGGTCATACCGTCGTGGTCAAGGGTCGTACCGTCGTGGTCAAGGGTCATACCGTCGTGGTCAAGGGTCATACCGTCGTGGTCAAGGGTCATACCGTCGTGGTCAAGGGTCATACCGTCGTGGTCAAGGGTAATACCGTCGTGGTCAAGGGTCATACCGTCGTGGTCAAGGGTCGTACCGTCGTGGTCAAGGGTAGTACCGTCGTGGTCAAGGGCCGTACCGTCGTGGTCAAGGGCCGTACCGTCGTGGTCAAGGGTCGTACCGTCGTGGTCAAGATGCTCTACCGTCCGTTCAAGAGGTTAAGTTGTCGTACGAGTTTCAGTTAAGAATCCACAACAGAATGAGAAGAACGGGTAAAGTTCACGTAAGAAGGAGAGAAAGAAGCCTTAGAATATTTCAGCAAGTCTTCCAGTGCAATGAGTACAAACAAATCTCTCTCTCTCTCTCTCTCTCTCTCTCTCTCTCTCTCTCTCTCTCTCTCTCTCTCTCTCTCACTGAGCAAGTCAATCAACCCAAGTGAAGGAAACTCTAAACGAGCAACTTGCAGAAAGGATTCGCCTTTAATCTTCTTCGCTGTTTGCCAAAAAAAAAAAAAAAAAATGTATATAAAGAAACTTAAATGAACGACCTCTTTCCAGAGGGAAGCATCAAACCTGAGGCATCATTTTATCTTTAAATTGTTTGATATTCTTTTTCTTTTCTTTTTCTTTACAGTCTGACCTGAATACGTTTTGGACTTCTGTTCTTGAAGACCATTGTCATAGTGAGATGATATATATACTCGGTTATCATTCCCTTGAGCACGACGGTACGACCCTTGAGCACGACGGTAAGACCCTTCGGCACGACGGTACGACCCTTGAGCACGACGGTACGACCCTTGAGCACGACGGTACGACCCTTGAGCACGACGGTACGACCCTTGAGTACGACGGTACGACCCTTCGGCACGGCAGTACAGCCCTTGAGCACGACGGTACGACCCTTGAGCATGATGGTACGACCCTTGGGCACGACGGTACGGCTTTTGAGCATGATGGTACGCCCTTTAAGTACGACCCTTGAGTACGACTGAAGCAAATAGTTAAAATTCCATCTTTTTTTTCCCCCACCTTCAAGCCCAAGCAATCTGTGACTGGTAACGACCCTGTAGGACCTACTGATTAGAGAGAGAGAGAGAGAGAGAGAGAGAGAGAGAGAGAGAGAGAGAGAGAGAGAGAGAGAGAACGTCAAAAGGAGGATAAAGAAAGACTGACAAACCTTTAATATGTAATATTCCACTGAACACTGTACTAAATATTTTCCCATCATATATATATATATATATATATATATATATATATATATATATATATATATATATATATATATATATATATATATATATATATATATATATTAGCTCTCAATAATCCTTTCCCTTGACAAATCTGGAACTCGAGGCTGTGGGTCACTCTGAGGAGATTCGCTTGGGAAAAATATTTTTCCTTCCATTTCCCCATCCTTCCTTCCCTCCCTCCCTCCCTGAAACGATGAATAAAACTCACCATGAGTAATGAATAAGACTCACCATGGGTAATGAATAAGACTCACCATGGGTAATGAATAAGACTCACCATGAGTAAGATACCCGAATAATCAGGTGAACAAAGGACAGAATAATAAACCAAGAAGGTAAGACGAGGGAGAAGCAAAATATATATATATATATATATATATATATATATATATATATATATATATATATATATATATATATATATATATAAAGTTAAGCTAAGTTAAATGAAGGATTATACGCGTGATTACTACACTGGTGGGCTTAGGTAGGGCCGGTAAATTTCCCCAGAGCCGCGTTCCGTGGCCACAGTGGACCCTGGTATTGATGGAGAGGCGTCGGGCGGGGGGAGGAGCAGCAGAGAGGCCCCCCTGACGATATCATGACATATTAATTCCGGGTATTATTGTCCCTTCTAGTCAGGGAGACACAGAGAGAGAGCATTACGAGTTATTAACTATTGTCTATGTGTAACGAATGGTGACCATTTTCTTATCCCTGTTTACTTATATATATATATATATATATATATATATATATATATATATATATATATATATATATATATATATATATATATGTGTGTGTGTGTGTGTGTGTGTGTGTGTGTGTGTGTGTAAGTGTATGTGTGTGTATGTGTGTGTATGTGTGTGTGTGTATATGTGTGTGTGTGTGTGTGTGTGTGTGTGATTTCTATGTGTATATTCATGTGTGTGAATATGTATTAGTTTATATCGGTAGATACGTCCCGCTGTGTTCGGCACTTCGTAGATCACTTTCGTTCAAATAATTTGAAAACATTCCCACACCTGAGAAATTAAGAAAACCGAAACAATTTGATCAACTTGTCCATTACGAGGATATAGAAGCGATCGAGCATCATGAATATTCTTTCACGTCTTCACATAATGTCGTATGCCACGCGTTCGTTGCCACTGGGCTGTGTCAACAGTCGCCACCACCTGACGACCAGGAGGAGGAGGAGGAAGAAGTGGAAGTGGAGGAGGAACAATAGGAGAGTTCCATGCCTGACACACGTTAAACAATATTATTTATCCGGGAATCACTAAAGGGGACGGTGTAACAACCCCGGCTAATAGGTTCTCGAGAACCCTCACAATCACAGAGTGATACGAGACATCAAGAGAGAGAAAAATATATATATATCCATGGACACGTGTGTGATAAAGCGCATGTCGACAGGCCATAGCCTCACAGTCTCTTGTAAATGCAATTCCAACACCAAGGGAGAGAGAGAGAGAGAGAGAGAGAGAGAGAGAGAGAGAGAGAGAGAGAGAGAGAGAGAGAATGAGAGAGTAAGAGTGAGGAGTAACAAGCCTCATAACAGGCCAGCCATGTTATGAATGGTGGTCGTATTTTTGTGGGTAATGAAAGTCCAGAGGAAGGTAAGGAGGAGGTCAAGGAGGAGGAGGTGTTGAGGGAGGGAGTTTCTTTTTCACGCGTCTGTTC
Organism: Panulirus ornatus; assembly: GCF_036320965.1. NCBI lineage: Eukaryota > Metazoa > Arthropoda > Malacostraca > Decapoda > Palinuridae > Panulirus > Panulirus ornatus. Next base: position 5,177,739 of record NC_092239.1, read on the forward strand.
CTGCGTGTGTGAGTGTGTGTCTCTCTCTCTCTCTCTGCCGCCACACACCTGCAGGACATGCCAATACTGGCCTTCTTAAACCCACATGCAAGACACTCATACAATACGTCAATATTACATATATATATATATATATATATATATATATATATATATATATATATGAAAAGATAAAATCTTCAATTGTCAGATAAAGTGCGACATTTTCGACTTTGGATTGACCCATCGTACGATAATCAGTACATCTGATTTCAAAGAGACATTGTTGCCTAAAAGGAACCGCAAATGAAGAGGAACCTTCCCTTATAGTTTGTATCTACTCAGCTTTCATTCTGTCCCTTTGGACATCGTCCAAGACTTCGAGGTGACTGAAGACCTGGACAGAGTCGGAGGCCAGACGCCCCGACGGGGTCCGAGTGTGATGGTTGGTCGGTCGCTCCGTCGTTAACCCACCGACAAAAGCTTCTGGAGTCTCTCTCTCTCTCTCTCTCTCTCTCTCTCTCTCTCTCTCTCTCTCTCTCCTCTGCCACAGTGGTGACACTTGTGAGTGGCTGACTGAGGAAGGAGGAGGTGGGAGGAGGGAGGGGAGAGTCCACTGAATGTTGGCTTGAGGTGTCCCCCGGCCTCCCTGGTAGACACATCCCTCCATCTACTCCCACTACAGTAACTCGCCTTTGTAGACCACAGGACACAAGGGCGTAAGTTCCTCGAAAGTCCGCGGAACAGTTATGCCTATGTACCCTGGGCCCTTCCGCCCGTTAACCAGAAAACACCGTAATTTAATAGACTTTTATTGCTCTCTTGTTTACCGAGGCTCACTGAGGATGTCTCTTGGCGGTAGGCAGCGCCGGGACCGGCCATCGACCTAATCATGTCCAGATAATGCGGGGTATTTAATGCCCCATTTTCAATAGCCGCTCGCAAGGAGACAAGTTGCTCTAGAAACAGTTCTAAGATAAGAACAAACGTATTTAAGATATGGGTAGTGATTTCCGATCACTCTGGTATCCCTAACTTGTAAATTGCCCATTAAGATTACCAGTTAAAGTGGTTCATGAGCCATGCGTGTGTGTGTGTGTGTGTGTGTGTGTGTGTGTGTGTGTGTGTGCGCTTAGCCTTTACTGCTAAACAGACTAGAAACTATCAGAATTTTATGTTAACAGCTTAAATGCCTTATTACACCTCCATAATGAAGGTATAGAACTTTTCGCCACGTCAGGCAAGCTTGGACCTCTAACGGTATAGTCACGAAGAAAGATTAAACTTAGACAAACTGTTGTGGTTAGTGTTGCCACGTCCAGCTGCACGCCGTGTTGCCAGCTCGGCGTAACCTCCTTCTGCAGCAGCCGCAAGCTATGGATAACATCAAAGCGTCTGCCAGTGTGCGGGAAACCCGATTTACTCCTCTTGTATCTGACCTCTGCTCACAATCCTGGGGATTCAATCCTCTCTTTTAATTCACAATATCCGAGCACACACACACACACACACACACACACACACGCACACACACACAGTGAGAACTCCTTGTTGTACCACAGACCCACCCAGCGGTATCCACGCGACTACAGCAGAAGGCGACGATGGTGTCGTCCAGGCCAAGACGTAGATGTTAACACTCACTTACCCTACAGCGATGTTCTGAAGGAGGCGGCTAACACAGAGAGACTCCTGCCGGGTCATGAGGTCACCCTCGATGAAGACTGACCACTGAGGTCAACCTTGATGAAGACTGACCACTGAGGTCAATCTTGAGGAAGACTGACCACTGAAGTCAACCTCGATGAAGACTGACCACTGAGGTCAACCTCGAGGAAGACTGACCACTGAGGTCAACCTCGATGATGACTGACCACTGAAGTCAACCTCGATGATGACTGACCACTAAGGTCAACCTCGAGGAAGACTGACCACTGAGGTCAACCTCGAGGAAGACTGACCACTGAGGTCAACCTCGAGGAAGACTGACCACTCAGGTCAACCTCGATGAAGACTGACCACTGAGGTCAACCTCGATGAAGACTGACCACTGAGGTCAACCTCGAGGAAGACTGACCACTGAGGTCAACCTCGAGGAAGACTGACCACTGAGGTCAACCTCGATGATGACTGACCACTGAAGTCAACCTCGAGGAAGACTGACCACTAAGGTCAACCTCGAGGAAGACTGACCACTGAGGTCAACCTCGAGGAAGACTGATCACTCGTCAAGACCCGTAAGTTTCTTTCACCCATTCCTTAAACCTCTACGGGTCACTGTGACCTACAGTGACCTATCCCATTCCCCCATCACATGATACCAGCCACAAGTGAACTTCAGATCCGATTATCAAAGACTAAAGAACAGAAGTTGTGGGAAGGAGAAGTTCAAAATGAATTATTGAAGCGGCGGTGTGGTAAATAAAGCCTCACCTACAGATGATATATGACAACTTAACACGGATTTCCACGAGGATTATGGAGACCTCAAAAATCCTTCTTCCGTGCTGATGTAGAACGACTGTAGCCGAACTTCTCCCCCAAGTGGAATTCTTTACCTCAAATAAGGTACAGCGATTTGGGGCGCTGGCATACCAGAATTACACAATACACTGCTGGAAATCACACGAAGGTAGAAAAAAAAAGTATATATATAATTGTGTACTATATCAGGTGCCAACTGGAGCACAAACTTATTATTCATAAATATGTAAATACCAAGAGCCTTCAAGCGTTATGTTTACCTACGAAGATCAAACAGCTGTTTCTCTCATATGCAAATAAGTTGTCATTGTAAAAGTAAACTTTTCTTCTTTTTTTTTTGATATTTTCAACGGCTGTCTATTTGCCAATAAAATCAACATTACCAACAGTTAACTGACACTCTGTCTTGACCTCGCACTGTGAGGGAGCCACTGTCTCTACAAGCTCAAATCCGTTGATATCTTTATGGGGAAATGAGCCATATTGACGTACTATGAAAGGAGAAAAAGGTGTGTGTGTGTGGGGGGGGGGGAGCCTATTAAACTCAACTAATGACCATTAAAGAATCCCATAGAAGTTCCGGCCATGTGATTACAATAGGGTATTGGCCGTAGCCTAACCAGTCAATTAGTGTTGTAAGTACTACTCGTTACCCAGATTCTTAATTCGCGGGTCAACCGTGATTAGCGTCATCACCCCTTTGGTTAGAAGGTAATTTCGCAGCTTTATGTAGACTCTCGTGTGTCTCCGATGATAATTTGTGAAGACGTTAGCTATTTACGGTTCACGACTCACACACGGTATAGCTGTCTTTCTGATGTTGTTTGTGACGTCCCCGTGTGTTTCCTCGGAGGTGTAAGGACGTCGGAGTCTCCTTCATGTCTGACGATAGGTGGCGAGGTAAGGTCCTCTCCTCTTGCTGTAGCTTAGGTAAAGATCATGTATGTGTGCGACTGACACACTGTCTCTCTCTGTACTGTTGCTTTGTTCCTTTGTACGATTTCTGGATGCTTAAGCTCTTCGCGACGGTACGGCATTTGAGGACAATGGTACGACCCTTGTGGACAACGGTGCGATCCTTGAGGACAACGGTACGACCCTTGAGGATAACGGTACGACCCTTGAAGACAACGGTACGACCCTTGAGAACAACGGTACGACCCTTGAGGACAACGGTACGACCCTTGAGGATAACGGTACGACCCTTGAGGACAACGGTACGACCCTTGAGGACAACGGTAAGACCCTTGAGGATAACAGTACGAGCCTTGAGGACAACGGTACGACCCTTGAGCACAACGGTGCGACCCTTGAGGATAACGGTACGACCCTTCGGTATAATAGCCGTTTCTCACCTCAACCTTACGATTCAAGTGTACGAGTCTCATATGATTCTCTCCCAATGTGTGTCACAATGTGTGTGATATTCTCCTTACAACTCTTCTGCATGTACTTCGACATACATGAAAGCCTTGTTTACTAGCTTGTCTGCTATGGCTGCACTGCGAGGTTTTCTGTCATCGTTAAAGTGTTGCAGTGTTTTTTTCAATCTTGTTTTTTGTTATATCATCAATACTTTTATCCCCTTCTTTCTGGTTTCTTGCAAGCACTAAACCTCTTCAATTACTTCTCAACATAATTTACTGAAACACTTTGGCTTCTTGTTCAACTTTCCGAATTCGTATTCAAGAAACTCCCTAGCATAAGGATGCCGCGCATGCGTGAACCTTACTACATTATCTATAACGAAGGTAACGTAAAAACTTGTATCGTCTCAACTGCGACAGCCTACCTGTATGTTGTACGCTAGCACCAGGGAACAACAGGAGACGGTAGCAGTGGTTGTTGGGGTGGTGGTAATGGTCGTTAGAGCGGTTGAGTGGTTGTTCGAGCCCTGCCCCTATGAATGACACCCTCGTCATGCACGTCTGCATAACACACACACACACACACACACCTCCTGTAATTAGTCTGTCATTTCGTCCATTGATTATACCACAGACAACATAATTATCAGTGCAATTAACAATAATGAGGGCTTTCAACGGCGTCTTCCCAAATAGTGTTGATGATAATGGACGAGGCTGGAGGGACGAGTCTTGTGCGCATTCCAATAATGATACTTCGTGACGCGGAGGGACAAGTGTGATAACCTGGTGTCTATCAAGGGAGATAATATAAGCCTCGTCAAGGTCGATCCTGATACCTGGGCCTGGTATCAAAGAGACGTGATGTGTAATTACCTGTGACAACATTACGAGGTCGAAAACTGGACGTAACCGAGGAAATTCAAGTGGTTGGTAGGTGTTACAGTGGCTATACCCTTGCTAAACTACCAGTCGACCAGTGCTATACCCTTGCTGAACTACCAGTCGATCAGTGCTGTACCCTTGCTGAACTACCAGTCGACCAGTGCTATACCCCTGCTGAACTACTGAACTACCAGTCGACCAGTGCTGTGGCCTTGCTGAACTACCAATCGACCAGTGCCGGGCAGGAGTTACAAGATTATTCCCGCCACTAGGTCGCCAGTCGAGCAGCACCAGGGAAAAACTAGGTAACGCAAGACGTGGTGGTCTACCACGAGGACATCTACTTGAGGATGACTTAAATACTTAATCAGTTCCAGACCTGATCAAGCAGAAGGCTCCTCCCTCCCTCACCAACAAAGATGGAGACGAGACGGAAGAGAAGACAGTCCCTTTCCTCCACCCGCAAAGTCCTCCTACATAACCCAGAAGCAAGTGTAGAACACCATGTAGTGTACAGGGAGTATACTGCTGTGGGTATTCTACAGGGAGAGACACTGTAATCGAATTACATCCCCCACAGTGTCTCCCTTTGAGGGAGAATGATTCCGCCCGCTGCTCTGTGATGAGTAAAGAAGCTGAAATACCTGTATGTTATTTATGTCATTCTTGAACAGCTTTATTCCCAGATGATAATTATCATATCTTTATCTGCTGTATGATTTAATGATACTGATGGTGCTTTATTTCATCGTTTTACAATTGTGTCCAGTTGGTGTCGAATGGTGTCCATATATATCTATCTATCTATCTATCTATATATATATATATATATATATATATATATATATATATATATATATATATATATATATATATACCCATATCTGCTTATTGTATATGCAATGATATAAATGCAATTGGATTATTAGTTCCGCAATTCATTGTCCCCGTAATTACGGAAACTATCATTCACAATGGCAATTGAATTGTTGATGAGGCAATACTTACATATCCGTCGTGAAATAAGTCTTAGTTAGTGAGGGAAATTACACAGAATTATGATGAAATACAACCAAAATGATGTTTGTAATCAAGTTATATTTAGTCGCCTTACAAACCACCACCAGTGCCAACAACACACAGCTCCTGCCAACACCATCACCACACCAGAGCCAACACCACACAGCTATTGCCAACACCATCACCACACCAGTGCCAACACCACACAGCTATTGCCAACACCATCTCCACACCAGAGCCAACACCACACAGCTATTACCAACAACACCATCACACCAGAGCCAACACCACACAGCTGCTGCCAACACCATCTCCCCAGTGCCAACACGACACAGTTACTGCCAACACCGCCCTGCCCCTCATTCTGAACATTTGAGCAATAGAAATTAGAGGGACGTCTGTCTATACTCATATTGAGAATCTATACGTATCTAAATTCACTGTCAAAATTAAGCTCCGTTATAATTATATCTCAACTTCCGTATAATGAGATGCTAATGAAGTCCTTGGTGTAATTACTTTAATTCTCAATTAGTTGGAAAGTCAACAGGTATCTAGAATAATTAGGTTACCATTAGTCAGAGGAGACGAGGCGAAATAAGAGAGAGATATATATATATACACGAACACGACGTAGCGGCATTTCGAGACGGACATGAGCGAGTTCTCCAACCCTGACGCAAGAGTTTTCACATTTTCGGAAGATTTATGAAGATCTTCCATCGATAGATTCTTAAATTTCCTACGACCCTCAGCTGAAGGTGCTTCTGCACGATCACAGAATCCTCCAGTGACTCGGTAGGCTGCTGCTGACCCCCTCATGTACACACAAACACGCTCTGAGCGAGGTGCATAGCACTCGGGGCGTTTCTGGGGCGAATACAGACCTTACTCTCCCCGTAAGATCCATAGGCCCCTCCACGACAACGGAATAAGAAGAGAGTGTTGCCAGTGAGAGAGAAAGTGTCCGAAAAATATCCGCAAGAGAAGGTTTGAATGGCAGAGACCCTCAGCAGCTACGGGGTTCCATCGGGAGGTCCGCAGCCGTGGGAGAGTCTCTACATATCAACCCAACTCCTGTTTCGTCGGACGTGGCTGTGAGTATCCCGGGCTCGGCTCGCAGTCGACGTTGCTTCATAGCCCGAGGAGTCTGCTTCGGTACAGTGTCGAACCTGTTGTCTGCGAGGGTTCGAAGCACGATCCGAAGCTCAGGCCTGGATATGCAGAGGGAGGTGGTGCTGCTTGCTTGGCCAGCTGGCTGGTAGAGTCATCCTCGACGGAAGTTCTTGTGAAGAACGTGCTGGGTTTTACGGCCATCGACCCTACTGGCCGGTGTGGTGGTGCTGTGGTGTTTCAGTACGTGGCGTGAATGAACCACCGAGTGCGTGAGTGCTGCTCTCTGGCGGTGTGGATGAGATACGCTGCTCTATGTCGTCAGTTGCTTGTCTGAGTAGCTGCGTTTGGATGACGTCACGTTTCAAGGTGGAGTGTTGCCATATAATAGGCAGAATGTGTCCTGTATCCCTACTGTACAGGATCTTCCAAATGAATGCAACTGTTAAGTATGTATTTCCTTCAGAATTCGTACAACACACGAACAGATATTGGTATGTTATCTTCAGTCTTTCTCTTTGTCCTGATCCATTGTTCCTGGCTTTTAAGTCTAGCATAAGGAAGATATTCCATATAGATTCAGGACTGTACGATGTTGGGTCTAAAAAATGAATACGTTATTTGAAAAGGTCTTTGTTTTACACCTTGCCTTCCTGTCCCACGATTCCTTTTCTGTCCTTGTGAGGCTACTGCAGCACCAAGGAAGCTTGCCACGTCCACCGGTGGAGCCCACAGGCTGTAAAGTGTTGACGTTGTATGTGTCTGTGTACAGAAAGTGAAAGGAGGGGGGCAATTAGATAAATGATTTTTGTTCTTTCTATAGTACTTGCAATATATAGTTATAACATTACCAAACGTCTCATTTCGCTCTACAGGATCAGGGTAATTCGTACGAGGGAAACTGATATCAATGTACTCGTTAGACGTCAGCTATTTGAAAAGATTTGTGGTTATCATTGCAATGGACAGATCTTCTACAACAACGGAGTAACTCGATGCTTGAAATATTCCCGTAAGTGGTGTACACACACGCCTTACGGATGTCACCCATTAATTAATGTATGATAAAGTTTGTCTGCTTTGACATCTATTTCTTTGGTTACTTATGTCCATCTTTGAACTCTATAGGAGCAGGCTATAGGATCTGGTCTAACCAGGGTTCCCAACATCCTTATTTCAGGGTTTGTTAAATGGTGTAATGGTGACGAAATGATAGTGTGGTGGAGTTCTTGC
>NC_092239.1:5188319-5218319 GCF_036320965.1 Panulirus ornatus
TCGTTTTTTTTTTTAATTTTCCAAAACAAGGAACAGAGAAGGGGGCCAGGTGAGGATATTCCCTCCAAGGCCCAGTCTTCTGTTCTTAACGCTACCTCGCTAACGCGGGAAATGGCGAATAGTTTGAAAGAAAAGAAAATAATGATAATAATAATAATAATAACTGATTATGATAACTGGCGGTTGAGAAGCACTTCATTTACACCGGCAACTTCCGTAACTTCATGTAATATAACCCCGCCTTAAACACCCTTCCCTTCCACCTCAACTAAGACAGCTCCCTGTAGACATAACATTTTCTGATTTAAACCTTTTTTTCTTATAATTATAATTTACGAGACTTCTAAGATGAACGAAAATTTAATCTTTCATCTGACACTATAGAAAGAATTCTACTTAATCATTCTGGCACACACACACACACACACACACACACAGACACACACACACACACACACACACACACACACACAGTCTCTCGTCGAATACGTAGAAAAAATGGGAATTAGAAAAAAAAAATACTTTGGCTTACAGATCGTAAGTCTAAAGGACAAGGGAAAAAAAATTTCGTAAGCTGTCGAAATGGAGCGTCGTCTTGTACAGACACGAGAAAAAAAAAAAACGAAAAAAAAAACGTCACACTTGTACCATAAACCCGGCTCAGAAATTCCACAGCTGAGGTTTTGAGGAAGAGGAGGAGGAGGAGGAGGTGGTGTGGGAGTCCCTCCAGCTGTGAAGACGTGGGAGCTGTGCAGCTGTGTGGCTGGCTGGACAAGATGCCATGAAATTATTTCTGATAAGAGAGAGAGAGAGAGAGAGAGAGAGAGAGAGAGAGAGAGAGAGAGAGACGGGTGGAATATGTCCTGCAATCCGCGTGACGCTCTTGAAATAAATTCTTACATTTTCCCGTTATTTCTTACTTAAGTTATTTGAGTTGTGTTCCATGACGCTTGTCAGGGTCATTAAGACACCCCCCTCGCCCTCAGCGTCTTTCTCCTACCACCAGAATACACCTCCTTCACGTGTTTAAGGTAATTAATTCTAAGACCATAAAACCCCTGTCGTTGCGTCTATGACTCATCATTGTGTCTAGCTTGCTCCACATCATCAATGACGCTACCTCAGACGACGCTCACAGAAATTCATATTTGTATTGTATTCTCAATTCACTTCGATTTTTGCTTACTACACAGAGATGATAGGTTTTGATAAACAGTCGGATCACGATTATATAACAAATGACATTTGGATAATACGTTTCATTTCGTATTACCCATAGCATATGCATTTAATGAATACAGTGTCAATTCATAATTGAAGTCCATTTCGTTAGATACTGTAATTTCATCGTATTTTGATACATAACATTTTGTCAAGCGTGTGATCTTGTGATATATATATATATATATATATATATATATATATATATATATATATATATATATATATATATATATATATATATATATATATATATATATGTGTGTGTGTGTGTGTGTGTGTGTGTGTGTGCGCGATTACGTAAGGATCGAGGGAAGTCGACCAAGCTTTTCATGCTATGAAAAACCAGAGCAATTTTCATTTTTCCATCAAATCAAGAAGACAAACAGGAAGTCGCATTACATTATCATCATTCCAGAACACAATATCACCGTCTCCTCCGCCCTGGAGTTTGTACAGCGCTCGGATATTACAAGGGAAACTCAGTCGTGTGCGTATAACAAATTGTTTCAACAAACCATCGTCCTCTTGTGCCTACGAGAGTTGACGGGGAGGAGGAGGAGGAGGAGGAGGGGCGGGTCTCTGGATCATCAGGGGAGAAACCAATGTGGGATTTATTGTGTCTGATATATTCATTTTCCTTTTTTTTTTCTCTCTCTCTTCGTCCTTTTATACGAGGTTCACTTTCCTGACGAACGTTCGCCCAAGGTGGTATGGTGAGTGACGTGAAAGAAGAATCGTTTCCAATGGATTGCGAAGTTGTATGTAGATTGTCTTCCTTCTCACGTCTTTCTCTTTCACCCAACCACAACACTGCTTCCTTCCACCTTCAAGATCCGGCATCCGGGGGTCTACGAACACACGAGGCTGTCGAGTTAGTCCACTCTGTACTTCGTGTTCGTTATAATGTGCTTCACTCTTACAGCCTCTTCGACTTGGGCTTCGATTAAAGGCATACTTTTGACCATACACGTTTTCTGTGTTCGTGGCAATAGCAATTCCTTGATTGTGTGTGTGTGTGTGTGTGTGTGTGTGTGTGTGTGTGTGTGTTGCAGAGCCTGGCAGTCACTCCAGGCTACTTGTGTTCTGCATTCCAGGCAACGCCTTCGTTCGCCTGACGAAGGCCTTGCTAGGATACCCCTTCTCCAGAAGGGCCGCCTCCACTTCCATCCTCCCCCAAATACTAGGCGAATCCCTATGGGCTCCAGCTTGTATTATTCCCTAAAACCTTTGCATACATATCTCACAGGAGGAAAGCCCGACTCCCTCTCTGTCTGCCTAGTCCCGCCAGCTCTCAAACAGCCTTTTGAATATTAAACTGCCGTCGGATATATCCATACGTTTCTATACGTGGATTCTATTTCACAGACATTTACAGTGTATCGTATACCTCCATTTATAGTTTCATTTCCTAAAAGCATCATTCCACAGCTCAGAGGAATTTATGCTATTTTTTCCCCCTTGCCATTCTTTTGCCAAACGTAAACTAACTCGGACCGTTTTTGCATTTTTATGAAAAGCATATCACGACCGTGTGTGTGTGTGAGTGTGTGTGTGACTCAATTTTCTTTAACTTTTCAAATGCTTTGACTTTTCTGATGAGTTCCTTCAAAAGGTTCTTGTAGGTGTTACTTTGAGTGTGCTTTGGCTGTACTTGTCTCGTAATGTTCCTCTGAACGGAGAGTTTAGATCTGGTCTGTCCAACGTACAGCCCTATATCTCCCCCGTAGACTCACACTGAGACTCATGTCCCCCACAGAACCTACTGACGTAATCTGCAACGTTCTTTTCTGTTGAACAGAAAAAAAGATCCGTCTGAATTAAAAGACCCGAGAACACACTGTCATGACTCAACGTGTCGCTGGAGTTACCACAGATTTGCTCGCTGTGGTGCGACCTGCCACACAACAGCCTCTCCATTGATGTGCGTGGGTGTATTACTCACTTCTTCAGGCAAGCCTTTACTCACATCCTGGCTGCCTCCTTGAACCACATTCTACTGGTAAGATCCTTGACGATCAGGTCATTTACGACAGTGTCCGACGAGGACTGTGCAGAAGGTGAGGCAGCAGATCATGAAGAAGATCCTGTTCAACTTGATCCTAACTTTCATTTGCCCTCTTTTTCAACCCTTGCAATATCCTCTGGACCACTTGCTGCTTTCTCTTATACATCTCCCAGTCATTCGCAATCCTTCTTTGAAAGTATTCTCCAAATGCCTCTCTTTTCTCATTCACTAACAACTTTACTTCGTCATTTCGCCACTCACTACCCTTTCTAATCTCTCCTTCTCCCACCGTTCTCATGCCACATGCATCTTTTGCACATGCCATCACTGCTTCCATAAATACATCCCATTCCTCACCCACTCCTCTCACGTCATTAGCCCTCACCGTTTGCCATTCTACACTCAATCTCTCCTGGTACTTCTTCCTCACATAGGTCTCCTTTCCAAGCTTACTTACACACACACACACACACACACATATATACACATATATATATATATATATATATATATATATATATATATATATATATATATATATATATATATTACGTTTTTTATGTTTCCTTGTACATGAGAACTGTTCGTACACGCAAAGAGATAGAGAGAGAATCCTCCTTCCATCTCCTCCAGATGACCCAGTGACCGCTCTAGCCTGAAATTGGAGATTTTAGAGGTAACTCATAACTTGGGAGTCAAGTCCTCAAACTGCCAGAGAAAAATTGATCTCTGGGTTCGACGAAGCTTCGTGGCTTCGGACGAACCCACTGAATCTCAGACCTGGCCTGGAAGGGGCCCACTGGATTCCTGCTCTGTCCTGGAGGGACACACTGGATCCCTGCTCTGTCCTGGAGGGGACCACTGGATCCTGCTCTGTCCTGGAGGGACACACTGGATCCCTGCTCTGTCCTGGAGGGGCCCACTGGATCCCTGCTCTGTCCTGGAGGGGCCCACTGGATTCCTGCTCTGTCCTGGAGGGGCCCACTGGATTCCTGTTCTGTCCTGGAGGGACACACTGGATTCCTGCTCCGTCCTGGAGGGACACACTGGATTCCTGTTCTGTCCTGGAGGGACACACTGGATTCCTGTTCTGTCCTGGAGGGACACACTGGATTCCTGTTCTGTCCTGGAGGGACACACTGGATTCCTGCTCCGTCCTGGAGGGGACCACTGGATTCCTGCTCTGTCCTGGAGGGGCCCACTGGATTCCTGTTCTGTCCTGGAGGGACACACTGGATTCCTGCTTTGGCCTGGAGGGACATCCACTAGCACAAGGTTTCATTGGATGGTAGTTTTAGTGTATGTTATGTCTGAAGATTCTTCTGAATTCAGATCTTATCCGTATCCATAGACGAAACGAGAGAAAAATTAAAAAAGATTCAATAGCCATTGATTCAACTCCATCTTAGAAATATATTGAGTCATTATGCCCATGCACTGACATCACACGTTTTCTAGCAGTCTCCGTGGGAGTGAAAAAGAAGAAAAAGAAAATGAAACGATTCGTCTAAAAACGAGTTTGATCACTCTTCCTTAAGTTTAGGAAACTGTCACACGTAACCCCAGCACAATTTGTCAAGTTTACCCGCAAGATATCTAAACTTTGCCGCAAGACTTGGGTTCATTTTATGTAATCTCTCACTCCCGGATGTTCTACGTGTATTAAGGTACATAATGTCGGATCTCTGCAGGAATATATTGAGACATGTTTTACGTAGGGATATTGTATGTATAAAGTAGTTTTCTTTTTTTAATGTGAGTTACATGGTTCATACGTCACCTCTTCCATTACGTCATTCTTTCCCCTTACGTCACCACTCCCCTTGAGTCATCTCTCCCTCTCTACGTCATCCACCCGTGACGTCATCCTTCCGACACCTTATCCACTTATCACTTCAGCCATTTTCATTCTCATAGCCACAATATTTCACCCGGTTTCAAACTTATTACCCCATTCTCTCTCTCTCTCTCTCTCTCTCTCTCTCTCTCTCTCTCTCTCGCCTCTCCCCCCCAACCCTTCCCTCTCTCGTAAAGAACCCCGACCCCGTCAGCCAGTTGTTCGACACCGACTCTCGATGCGTTATCTTCTTCCTTCCTCAGAGAGAGAGAGAGAGAGAGAGAGAGAGAGAGAGAGAGAGAGAGAGAGAGAGAGAGAGAGAGAGAGAGAGAGAGAGAGAGAGGGGAGGACTTTTGATCCCTTCTATCACACGCCATTGCTTCAGGGTGCGATAGACACGTCCATAACATGATGTTGGTGTTGGGGGGGTTAAACCCCGGGGTCGCCTTCTCGCCACACGATAACCCGGTGGGGCTGAATGCCTCCTCACCTTCACCCTCACACCCACACTCTCCCTCTCCTCCTCCTCCCTCCCTCAGGCATTCTTTATGGCCTTCTCCACACTCTCGCCTTGGCTCTCATTGTCCACGGTGACTTACGCTTGCTTCCCCCTCTCTCCCTCTCTCACTCACTCACTCTCCCTCTCACCTTGCCAAGAATATCTGAGCCTATAACTTACAGGCCGAGGTGCCGGATCATCCTGATAACGAAGGGCAACACCTTCCTGGTAAACTTATACTTCTTCCCGTTTTTTTTTTTCTTCCCGTTTTTCTTTTTTTTTAATCTATTCAAAATCGTATTTATCAGCCATAACTTAAGGTATTTGATATGTGTGCGTGTGTGTGTGTGTGTGTGTGTGTTTGTGTGCGTGTGTGTGTGTGTGTATGGGTGTGTGTGTGTGTGTGTGTGTGTGTGTGTGTGTGTATGGGTGTGTGTATGTATGTGTGTGTGTGTGTGTGTATGGGTGTGTGTGTATAGCAAAGGTGGCGGCGGTGAACTGGAGACGTAAAGATGTGGAGAGAGAGAGAGAGAGAGAGAGAGAGAGAGAGAGAGAGAGAGAGAGAGAGAGAGAGAGAGAGAGATTCCACGCTGCTAGTTCATCACATCAACAGGTAATAAACTGTGACAGCGGAGCGTGGCTGCTCTGCGTTGTGATGGGCTGTGAGAAGGACAAGCGAGATCAATAGTCCATTAGTCTCCCTCCTGTTGGAGGTGATGGTGGTGTGACTGATGGCGTTGTAATAGTGATGGTGGTGATGTTTGGTTGAAGGTGGTGCTGGTGCTGGAGAGATGGTGATGTTAACTGCAGGTTTTGGCGATGACACGAGCGTTAATGATGGAGGTAGCAACACATGGTGGAGGTGATAACTATTAATGTTGGTGGTGACTTTAGCACCCACACCCAGTTCTCGCTGGTAAACGCCCACATACCTATCTCGCTTCCCACATCATATCTTTTTTTTTTTTTTTTCAGCGAATGGAGGATCGTCTATGTCCCGTGTGCTGCTGCTTCATATAACACAGGCTCGTTTGCGAGGCGTGTGCTTTTAATAGCACAGAAGACAAGGAACCTTATCTCCCTCATTTGCCGAGTCTTCAAAACTGGCTGAGGTCAAGGTGGATGTGGGATATGGTAGTATGTATATGAAGTATGTTTATGTATTTTGTGTAATGACCATCAGTTCTTGTTAGCCATTTTATTAACCACCTTACGTACACAATCATGAGTGTGGCGTCCTGGACCGTGTTAGTCAGTCCTGCCTCATTATTCATTCTCTTAAATCATTCACACCCGAAGGTGAAGTGAATGCCATCTAGAGCACTTTTGGACCAGCAAAACAATCATTATACTTGTATATACATATGTAAAATCACGACATTAATGGAAGCCATGAGAGACGTATACAAATCAGGCGACATAAAATACATTAAACATCAATAAAAGAATATGAATCAGGCGACATAAAATACATTAAACATCAATAAAAATATATGAGACCTAAAGAAAGGCATTGATGAAGATAACCACCGAAACGAATCACGTGATTATAAACTCATCAGATATGAAAGTAGCGAGGAAGATGTAGACATCAGATATGAAAGTAGCGAGGAAGATGTAGAATTATACTAGAATTTGTTCCCTGGAATGAACGTAAGGCCTCCGCCAAGCTGCTGTGGCTGTGTTTCCCATTTTCTCTCTGGACTTCTCACGCTCGAACACTAGCAGTTGTGGTGACGACCCCCATAGTTACCTCCGACACTCCTCTATCCAGACGAGGATAATCTCTGAATGTCACTGGAGTCACCTGTGAGAAATTCATCGAGCATAAAACTCGAGGATCTACACAGACATTTTTATATATCGTATAGGTTAGGTCTCTGAATAAAAGACGGACTACCAGTTGTGTGAATCTGAGGCATCTGGGGGTGGTGTTCTTTACGGCCAACTGACGAGAGATTGGGGCCTGTGAGGTGTGAGGACACAACACAATGCATTATGTAGACAGTGATTAAATGTGTCATTTTTTTTCCTCACTGCAAAATAGTCCGTCGTCCAAATGTTTCCAACAACATATCCTCTGGGGATAGTCCAGTAACCGTCGTGGATAAGCAACTTTAGGCACGCCAGATAAGACCATATACACTCTCACTGTGCGTGTGGCTCATGCCTTGACTGACATCCTTACAAAATTAGCATCGACTCTACTGACTACTTCGACCGTTGTGAGAGAAAGGTTGATGGTATGGGAAGACCCGTCGATAACATGTAAGGCTGTGATAGCTGCTAAACACCAGAGAATTTTAATCTCGAAAGAAATATCTTTCTTAAAAGTGATAGACCCCAAACACTGTTCAAGATTTATTTCTTTTTTTAATAAAAATTCACTTCACCTCGCCTGAATCACAATAGAAATGTATTTTCTGGGTGAAGTGAAGGTGAACTATCATTTAACTATTTTCCTTGTTGATATATTCTTTAAAAAATATGGCCTCACTCACAGGCATAAGTACTCGCATCAAGGCCGAAGGGGATAGGGAGGAGAAGAAAAAAAAAATAAATCTGAAAAATGTCCAAAGTTCTTCAGTTGATGATAAATCTGCCATTTTTTTTTAAAAGAAGGATGGATGTATTACGACGAGAGAGAGAGAGAGAGAGAGAGAGAGAGAGAGAGAGAGAGAGAGAGAGAGAGAGAGAGAGAGAGAGAGAGAGAGGAAAAAAATTAAGAGGTAAAGAGTTTCCACAGTCTGGCTGTGGGCGGAAAACAACAGACACTGAACTGAAAAGGTCGTAAAATAAGAGAGTAAGAACAGAATGGACTGAGATGTTTCTACAATTGGAGTGGCTACCAAAGAGCCTAATAAAAGAGAGAATACATTTAGTGCCCCCGTGTTTATTCCTGAATGTTTGTTTGTATTTCTCTCCCCTTTTTTTTTTTAGTTTGTTTTCGTAGCGTTCTCTAACCTTATTGCTGGGTCTGTTTCTCCGTATTTGTTCCTAAAGGCTTATGTCCTCCGCACTTGTTCCTGCAGGCTTATACCCCCCCGTACTTGTTCCTACATGTGTGTTTCATCCGCGTATATTCCTTCAGAGTTGGTTCCTCCGTGCTTGTTCCTCCATGGTACGTTTTCCCTACTACTTTGTTTATATGAGTCTATTTCCGACGGTGTTCATTGCCTCTCAGACGCCGGGAACTTCACAGGACCTTCCTCGTCCTCTTCCCATGTTCCGAGAAATGCTAATGAAAACGTCTTCTACATGTAAATGGCTAAAGAAAATGTAACGCTGGGATAATACGTTCAGACCGAATGACCAAGGAATACAAATTTTATCCGCTGGGTCGGGATTTACGATCTGTCGGGGAGTATTAAAATGCGTCCCTTCGCTCTCCAGGCGCCGCTGAAATGCTGAGTAATATTTACAGAGCCAAAATGAAGCTTAGATTCGCCTGGCTTTATATCGTGAGTAAATTGTCCCAACCGTCTGGCAAGATGCGTCCAGCCTGCGATAGTGTGTGTGTGTGTGTGTGTGTGTGTGTGAGAGAGAGAGAGAGAGAGAGAGAGAGAGAGAGAGAGAGAGAGAGAGAGAGAGAGAGAGAGAGAGAGAGAGAGAGAGATGGTGCTGCTGCAGTGGTATGAAGAGCGGTAGTAGTGTGTGGTGCTGCAGTGGTATGATGCGAGATGAGGAAGGTATTTTGTAGAGCATGGAAGATATGCGGAGTGTGGAAGGCACATATGGAGTGTAAAAGGTATGCGGAATGTAGAGTATATGTGCAATGTGAAAGGTATGTGGAGTGTGGTGGAAGGTGGGTGAAGTTTAGAAGGTATGTGGAGTGTGGTGGAAGGTGGGTGAAGTTTAGAAGGTGGGTGAAGTTTAGAAGATATGTGGAGTGTGGAAAGTACCAGCCTAGGAGTAGGTTATTAGGGTACCCATACTGCCATCAAACCGACCAAACCCCGTCAAGTAACCTCCACAGGCTGGGCTGCATTAACTCAGAGTGGTACAGAAGCTGTGGTGTTCAGAAATGGTTTAATCTGAGGATAGGAGTGAGGCTCCTTCCTCCCTCCGCCCGCCGCCACACCCTCACGCTCTTTTTCCTTCTAATCATCGCTGACGATAGAGCATATATTTGCCCCTTTCTCAGACCTCTCATCCTTCCCTCTTGCCATTCCCTCCTCTCGTTCCCCAGCCCGGAGTCTACTTGCGGGAGTGTGGTGGTGGAGCCCAAATGAAAGACAAACGTTCACTGCCTTCAAGCAACGGGTTTTTTTTTCTTTCTTTCTTTTTTCACCCGTACGTCGCTGAACCCCTCGACATCGCTGACCAGGGGAATGCAGAATGAATGAAGTTGTGTCTGTCTTTTTGTCCATATGATTTTAAGTGAAACTTATGGTCGACACGGGAGAGGTAATAGCAAATCAGGTGACATTAAGACTTGTCTGTCTGTCTGTCTGTCTGTTAAGTGTGTATATGAGAGAACGGTGTTTAGAATCTTCAAATGGCGACGGTAAGATGTGAACACTTGCTCCATGTTCTAAATCAACGCACCATAGAGCTTCCTACCCTCGCCTAATTTAATGGTTGACTAGTGAAGATACTTTTATGCGTATAATATATATATTTCCTTGTAAGACTGTATCGTCGGGACGAGAATTTTCCGCGTGGAACCGACGACAGCGACCAGAACGAACCCCCATGCTGTACCAATGGGACGACATGGTTCACACATCCATACTCGGAGCGTCGTTGGCTTTGGCTTCAAAACAATGACAATTTCCCCGTTTTCTGGATCCTTCTCGATTCTCCCACTTCTGTGAACGTTATTCTTTTTTTTTTTTAACATAACTGTGAACCTCGGAAAAATGAGACACATGTATTTGACTTCATCATATGATTAAATACTTTAGTTTTAATAACCACGGAATGGGACAGGCAGCGTGACGTCACATGCAAGAGGCATGACATAAACAAATAATAAACGTTATCATCATATTTAGATAAGGACAGCAGCTCATGCTTTGGCCGGAGGTGTCTATGCAAATCTAACGGTGTTGCTTAGGATGCCGAGCCATTAGCTTCCTGCTCATGTAAGTTGAAATAGACCTGACACAAAGCAAGGAAGTTAGCGTGCGTAGTTTAAGGGGAATATTAACTAGATTTCCTCTTCTTCATTTCTACGATTCCTCATTTATCTCATTAAACAAAAAACATTTTCCTTTGAACTGTATTGAAGCCTCAACTCAAGTAACCGAAAATGGTTATCATTAAATGATGCATCAACGTAAGATTATAAGAATATTTATTGGAATTAATTCTACACAAGTTTACCCCTATATAAAAAAAAGGTATATTCAAGAATATCATAATTTACAGCCGCCCCCTAACATTATAAAGTACTGGATCCCTTCACCGATGCTTACTTTTGTGGTTCGTAACGTGTGTTCAAGCGTGAGATCAAAGCGAGTGTCAACATTGTGTTAATTTCAGATACATACAAATGAGTTTGACTGATGATGTTATCTGAATCTATCCCCCAACTTCTACTTAATGATCACTTATCAAGACCGTTTATAGAATTATTATGAGAAATGAAAGTAGATTTTTTTATTTATTTCAACTATTTTTTTTTAATTAATGGTAATAATTCCAGGCTGACATGCTTGGTGAGGCTGGGTGTAGACAGAACGAAAAGTCCAAATAACCCAACCATGTCATCAAAGAATGTTATGTTTGTTGGAAGTGGTACGGATTCAGGCACTGTGACTTTTATTTTGCAGGTATCCATTAAATCCGACAACACACGTATAGCAGTGTACATGTAATCAACGTTGGCCTTTTGTGTGTGTGTGCGTCTGTGTGTGTGTCTGTGTGTGTGTCTGTGTGTGTCGACATATGATGGGCCGTCTGGTTCACTGGCCTCTTTTTTTATTCAGCTGTTGATAACTATTAAACCCAACAAACATATATACATATATATATATACACACACACAGGCGCATATGATCAATTCATATGAAAAAATCTATAATCTCTTGGGTACAAACACTTCATAGAATCTGTACAATATTGTACACCAAACAATAATTTTGTGTAATGACCTAAAATACGTTCACCCCAGCGCCTCGCTCTACCTGATGTAACACTACAGGTGTGGACGGACAGCGTCTTGGTTCAATAATTACTGATGGAGACATTTTTGGAGATCATTTCGACATATTGTCTCTACAGGAGACTATGTGAGTACGACGGTACCGCCTGTGAGCACGACTGTACGACCCCTTGAGCATGATCTTACGACCCTTAGGTATGAAAATTTGGCCTTTGGTGTGACAAGGAATCGTCAAAGGCCAGGCCATCATACCTTATGGTCGTAACGTCATGCTCAAGGGTCGTATGGTCGTAACATCATGCTCAAGGGTCGTATGGCCGTACGTCATGCTCGAGGGTCGTACAGCTGTGTGCCTGAGTAGTATGTACCTGGTTCTATAAACACCTCCAGAACCTTAATCAACTTTACTAAGTTTTTTCATATCATACTGGGTGGTGTGTGCGTGTGTGTGTGTGTGTGTGTTTACACACATGGGAGTAAAGACCTGATACATACTTACAAAGTTAAGAAACGGGGCAGAAAGAGTGTGTACAAACCCTCCCTCCCCTTAAACAGGTCGTAACAGTAACCCAGGTAGGCGACTGTATGTATGTATGTGTGTATGTATATATTCCAGTGTCCGTTTTCTTTAGTGAATTACCTGTTTATGATTCCCCATTAAGATTATTGCATTCAATATACCCCCCACCGCACCTGGTGTTCAATACCCCTCTCATCTGATGTTCAGTACCCCCCGCACCTGGTGTTCAATAACCCCCCCTCACCCTGTGTTCAATAATACCCCTCACCACCTGGTGTTCAATACCCCCCTCATCTGATGTTCAGTACCCCCCGCACCTGGTGTTCAATAACCCCCCTCACCCTGTGTTCAATAATACCCCTCACCACCTGGTGTTCAATACCCCCCCCCTCATCTGATGTTCAATACCCCCTCATCTGATGTCAGTATACCCCTTTCCCCTCCCTCACCTGGTGTTTACTAACTTATATTAATCTGATAACATGAACCAAAAATACACTCATGTGATGGCCCAGCCTATAACGCGCTGCACATTCGCGTTCTCATAATTCCACTTTCTGATCCATCGACAAATATTTGATACTCATCCCTGAAATATGCCATATGACATCAAAGCAAGACGCGCTCAAAGCCGCTGTACAATGAACCAAAATTAATATTTGTTTTTTTGCGAGAAAATGCTATATATCTGTTTCCATTGCAACGACAATATTCCCATGATTTTCTTTTTTTTTTTTTTACCGACTCTTTGTTTCTTTTTTATTTGTTTTTGCAATTCAAACCAACTTGAATTGTTGTTGTTTCATTTAATTTTTGATTCTGTTGTAGACCAGTTGTCATTGGTCGGTTGGTTGGTTGGTTGGGTCGCCAATGGAATGAACTTGAACACCTTCAGATGTTCAAGGTTATTCTAAGACCATATATATATATATATATATATATATATATATATATATATATATATATATATATATATATATATACAGTATATACTTGCTCAATCCCCTCCGTCATTTCATAATGACCTCATGAATAAAACGCATCTAGATAATGATGAACGATGCTACAGATCGAGAGTCAAACATTTAATAGAGGCCTGTTATAACAACAATGAAAATGTAACTACGAAGCAGTTTTCACTCCGGACTATATGTTCCATTCCTCATTACCATCATGATAATATCATTTATATCAGGTGTTGGTCTATTGTAAAAAAAAATTTTCATTGTATGAATTGTTAGTAGCGGAGCAATTCTGTTTTCCCACCAATTTATGGCATTACGCGCCATTCCTGGGTCCGAGCTTATGAACTGAATAGTTGATCACTAAAGAGGTAAACAACACAGAGCACATCATAGTACACGCTGGGTTATAAAGTACCCGTTCACTGCTGTGGACATTATGAGAATTTTACACTTTGATATGCAAACATCCCTGTCGCCTTCCCTGCCATAGTATATATATATATATATATATATATATATATATATATATATATATATATATATATATATATATAACGAATTCATATGTGCATTACTGCTCAATGTCTCTTTCATTATTCATGACATGTAATATTGTATGAGAGTTTGTTTTATATATCGAGTGTGCTTTTTATATTTGAATATGGTCATATGAGATAGAATATGTATATATACATATATATATATAGTGCATATGAACGCGCACTTCCATATAACATACAAATGTCTAACAGCCAGGATCGAACCCGGGACCCCTGCTGGGCAGGCGGGAACGCTACCGCTAGGCTATAATCGCCCCTAATACGGAAATGACTATACGAATACACTTACGTAATCGAATACCCTTTGTCTCACGTTGGTGATCAACGGGGTCTCCACGGGTCATTTCCAATCATCAGGCTCACACAACCGTCACATAGCATTTTACAGAATCTAACCGTACAACATATATATATATATATATATATATATATATATATATATATATATATATATATATATATATATATATATATATATATATATATATATATATACGAATATAGAGAGAAAAAAAAAAACAGATTTATCAAGACACACAAGAGAGGCAATTATTTCCCAAGCTGACAGCCACGGAAGCGAGAAGAACAGCTAGAGTGTGTTCCCCTTCAAGAGCCTTACAAGAGGATTACATTAGGGTATCATCCACGACAGAGAACTCTGGGATGACAAGGGATGCACGTATTTCATCATCACACGATACATAAGGTGATGGATTGCCACCCTAGCCGAACACACCTCCTTCTAAATTTTCAGAGTTTCAGACGTGGTAATGTTTACTCTCCACGTCAGTGTGGCTTTATTACATATCTACTTTCCTTTGTTAATTGTCCCCTATTGAAGTTTTGATACACGTATTGCTCGTTGTCTTAGCAATGTGTACTTAGGTTATATAATCCCAGAGGGCCAAGGGAGCTGGGAGATGAAACAAACTAGACGGATAAAAAGGGAAAACTAATTCAGGGTCATTGGTGTTGTTATAGTATGTAAATGAGCATGTAAAAGAAGCGTCATGAGATGGTAAGTGGGGGTCGCGAAACACAGGGAATTTTCGTAAAAGTGTCCACGTAGGGAGCGGAGGTAATGCCTCTGATGAGGCAGAGGATGGTGGAATGAGGACAAAAGAAAGTCCTTTGTTGAAAAGAAATATGGAGAGCTAAGCTAAAGGTACCAGAATATACAGACAAGAGCACCAAGAGATCACTGTGTCATTGAGGAAGAAATGGTTGAAAATCAAGAAGAGAGGGAGTAGAGGATTTGGGAAGACTTTGGGTTAAAAGTTGCGTTGAGAATAATAAGGTGACCAGAATTCGTACACGTGGACTGCGAGGGGGGGGGTTACAGAAGAACTGTAGAATATTCCTGAGGGGTAGGCCAAGTACGAGGTAGTTACTGGGACAGGTTAAGACGATGATGAATAACGTATTGCACAGCAGATCCGCACACTCGAAGAATTACGGAGGAGACGAAGATATCAAGGAGAAGCGAAGGTACGAGAAGCTTTAGTGTGTCTAGAAAATGGGAATACGGAGGCTACAGAAAAGAGGAATGAGATGGTGAAAGAAAAGCGGTGGTATAGTACCAGTTAAGTGTGTACGAAAGCTTATTATAAACGCCTTTACGTAGGTAATGATTATCAAATTTGGGGAATACGTGGTAAAGCGTGATGAGGTCGCTCGTTGGAGGTAAAGATAAGTTTAAAATGTTCGGGATATGAAGAGTTTAAGTACGGGGTGAACGGCGCAAGATGGCTACTAAAAAGGGATTCATTTTTGTCTGGTTCATGTTTTTACGGCTGTGGATCTTCACTTCTGCCTTCTTAAAATAAATAAATAGAAACTTTGATTGGTACATAACTGTTTTTTATTTTCTTTTTTAATTCTCCAAAAGAAGGAAGAGAAAAGGGGGCCAGGTGAGGATATTCCCTCAGAGGCCCAGTCCTCTGTTCTTAATGCCACCTCGCTAACGCGGGAAATGGCGAATAGTTTGAAAGAAAAAGATATATATATATATATATATATATATATATATATATATATATATATATATATATATATATGTGTGTGTGTGTGTGTGTGTGTGTGTGTGTGTGTGTTCTAATATTTTTTCACTGGGTAGCTTGTGCGTGCATTATCTCATATCATGAACATGATTAATCTCCACATTCAAAAATATTCATTTCTTCAACGTAAATGTTACTAAGCGACATCAGATACAATTTTTTTTTTCTTTTTTTTTTGACGTTGATGATCCTTAGGCAAGCAACAAACAAACTGAATAGCTGAGCCAGCTGCATCCCTCTCAAAGCCAGAGACAGAAGCCATTGCTGGTGATAATACACTGTGAACTGTGATGAAATAACTAACCTTCAACGAAGCCCCACTGGTGATTACGATGGCTAACTACCATACATTGCAGGGCAGTTAAATATCCCAACATTAACCATTATATAATGAACCTCTCTAAATTCTATTTTGGCGAGAAAGGGGGCGTCTAATGAGAGCGTCTGTATCACCCGTTGCCTCTCGTGAGCCATCACAACCCACCCCTTAACCGACCACAACACTGGCACGGGCGAAGGTGGTTTACCCACGACGAATTCTTCTGAGTTGGGGTGACGAATCATTACGAGACGAGCGAAGGTCTCTGGTGGGGAGTGTATATCACAGAATGCATGACCACACCTCGTAAAGACGCGAAAGGTGACTCATGGTTCATGATGAATAGTGTATTGTGTGCATAGCAGGATGCATGATAGTATACATTAGCTGGGATTTATGGCCTGTAGTGAGAAATGCCTAGAATTTGCCATCGCGTAATTAGAGGCGCTTGGCCTAAACATCTAAAAGGGTGGATGGAGGTGGAGATGAGAATGAGATGGTAACGCAATGTAACGCGATGATAACGCAATGTTACGCGATGATAACGCAATGTAACGCACTTTTTTTTTTTTTTCCTGGGTAGTCAGGCGTCATTTCCTCATTGCTCATGCGTAAAACGTAGAGAAAAAGGCAATCATTATCATCATTCCCTTCAAAGTTTGCTTATGCTTGTGTTTTGTGACATATTTCCCATTAGACAACAGACGAATTTGGACATTTTCATTCACATGAATTCAGAAAAACAACGTATGAATCAAAACTAACATGTATTTCCACGAATGTTAAACAAAAGTGATCACAAAAGATTTGGAAGTGAGTGGTTTTTCGAGAAAAACGGGAGATGTGTGGAGGTTCTCCAGGCCATTAACAGAAGCCAGGGTGGTGGCAGGAGTGGCAGGGGACGAGGTGGTGGCAGGAGTGCCAGGGGACGAGGTGGTGGCAGGAGTGCCAGGGGACGAGGTGGTGGCAAGAGTGCCAAGGGAGTGGGTAGTGGCAGAAGTGTTAGGGGAGTGGGTGGTGACAGGAGTGGCAGGGGAGTGGGTATTGGCAGGAGTGCTAGGGGAGTGTGTGGTGGCAGGAGTGTCAGAGGAGTGGGTATTGGCAGGAGTGCCAGGGGAAGAGTAGTTGCAGGAGTGCCAGGGGAAGAGTAGTTGCAGGAGTGCCAGGGGAGTGGG
Source organism: Panulirus ornatus (assembly GCF_036320965.1). Classification (NCBI taxonomy): domain Eukaryota; kingdom Metazoa; phylum Arthropoda; class Malacostraca; order Decapoda; family Palinuridae; genus Panulirus; species Panulirus ornatus. The sequence goes on from NC_092239.1 coordinate 5,205,593, forward strand.
TATTGGCAGGAGTGTCAGGGAAGTGACTGGTGGCAGAAGTGTCAGGGGAGTGGGTAGTGGCAGGAGTGCTAGGGGAGTGGGTAGTGGCAGGAGTGACAGAGGAGTGGGTGGTGGTAAGAATGCCAGGGGACGAGGTATTGGCACGAGTGACAGGGGAGTGTCTGTCGGCCTCAGGTGTGACCAGTCACATGAACTGTAGTTAACAGGTTCAGTTCATCCTCTCTAGTGACTGACGTCACGTCTGACGTCACGCGCGTAACGAGCGGGTGCGTCTCCAAATGCTGTAGTGGCCGGGCTGGAGCCACAATGTGTTTCCGGAGTGTTAAACATGCGAAATTGCTGCAGTTATTGATCAAAGCCATTTTTTTAAAGGTGTTGCCGGGATCTCTCTCTGTCTGGATCACGGACACGATGGCGAGGGATTAAATGGCTTTTTTCTTTTTTTTTTTTCTTTTGGACATAATGGCGCAGGACAAAAATGCCAAGTGGAATTGAAAGAACAAAATGGCACAAGTAGGGGGATGGAGGTGGGGTATGCTGAAGGTATAACATTAATATATTCAGTATATTTCATCATTCTCTGTACGTCTTCGTCATTATTATCATTATTATTATTATTATTATTATTATCATTACTATTATCATCAAAATCATTATATCACTTTCTTCGCTGGTTAGAAAAATCTTTCATTGACGCAATATAAAAAACATTTTTTTTCACAATGTTCACCTTTCGCTATAAATCAGAGAAATAAAGAAAGAAAGAAATATATCTCGACAGTTTACCCAAACACCTTAGATCATTGTGAAAATCATCTTCTTTGATCACTGTCATAAACTTAATTCCTAAAATTCCGTTCTATTCTAAGTCGCTATTTAAGCACGCCCTCACAACCAACTCCTGCTGTAAGATTGGCATGATCTTTTTGACCTGTGCGTTTGAGGGTCGTAAAACGGAAGGCATGCCTGACGCTGTGGCCAGGTAATGGATGACAACAGCGTATGGAATGTAGTAGCTATACTGCAACTACGCCGTTGCATGACGCATGACTAACCTCAACCCGTATAACCGGTGGGGGGGTGTGGGAGGGGGAGAGAGAGCAGCGAACTATTTTGTTCCCAGAATATCGGCGTGCATGCAGGGCTACGTGATGCATGTTGGGTAATAACTTAAATTTACGACTGTTGGGGGTTTGGGAGGGGGACGAGGAACGATCCCCCCCTCCCTCGACCCACCAGGGGTATAACGGGAACAAAATACGTTTACCATCCTTGAAGGATTTACGGAAAGTGGCCATAACGGGGTTATTTTGGTGCTTACGTCTTTTAGGCGACTAAAGATTTGAGGCGTTTCCAACCAGTGTGTGTATAAACCGAATTATGATCATCCTCGTTATTTTGTTTAATTATAGTAGGTCTATATCTTTCCTTCTCCCCTCTGCATGTTTAATTTCATTCCAGTAACGTGAAATTAGTCAATAAAACGTGAAATAAATTGGGTGACGCACCTGCAATTCAGAGTTCTCGCCGTCGACGATGATCTGCTATGATGGCGGGTGAATCAGGACTGGAAGTGAGGTTTCTCAGACTGAATTTTGTCCGCTAGATGGCCACAGGAAGACGGTGATCTCTGTAATGGCAGAATTACACTCGCATTTTTCGTCAAGCTCTTGCATGAATATTCTGATTCCGTCTTTCTTTATTTATTTTGCTTTTTCTGTCGCAGACGCGAGAAGAACCAACGAGTCAGTCACTTCGCTCTCGTTCGCTAATATAAACAAACGACGACTGAAGGGGGAAAGTGTGTTTAACGTAAGTTTATCGTGTCCATTAATCATTGTAGAAAACCCAAGTATACTAAAGCGTATCTGGGAGCGATCGTGGTCAGTGCGAAGAGAAAATAAACGTATATATCATGAACATGAGAGAGTTCAGAAAACTTCTTCGAGTGCAAGCATGGTGTACCGAACGCGCCTTCCTCTTCGTTTTAATTTCCCTGCGTACATAGGACCTCTAGCGTTCAATGAATAGTGATGGGACCTTATATATTTAGTAAGGGATTCTTTAGACTGTCGCGTACGGCATGTTACTGCTTAGAAGTCCATGGCGAAGCCATGTCTGCTGCGCAGTGAAATTATGTCATTAATATTATATTTGAAGTATTACGGTCCGGTTAAAAGTAAATATGTGATCACGAGTATAGATTTGACGAAGAAAATTACGAAAACTATCGGGATGAAGACGAACCTTTTCGAAAGGCTACGAAATTGACGCAGATTCGTGAAAGATCGGCGACAAGTGAGAAAATTGACACAAAAAGTGCTAATGTGACGCAGCCGGGAAAATACCACAAATTGCCAATTAGACAAATGAAAAAGTGTACGGTGATATGCATATAAACACGACAGGTAAACCATGAGACAGAAGCTGTCTATTTATGGGAAACTAACGATGACAGTAAAAAATTTTTTAAGCAAAAAGTTGCTAAATTTACATTGATGATGATTGTGGTGTTGAAGGCCAAAGCAGAACTGGCTAGTGTATCCAGTAGATAAGTGCAAGAAAAACCTGATGTATAAATGATTGTGAGAAAAGTGACCGTGGCGTAAGAGATTGATGTCCAGGTCAAGAGGAAGCAAGCTTACAGGTAAGTGTAAAAGTGTACTGGTGGTGGTAGCGTAGTTCATCATTACCCCGACCAACGAATGGTCATCCAATGAAGAGACAACGTTGTTCTTTAATAACCCTCGAGCACTCAAGGATTGTAACTTCGTGCTCAAGGGATCATTATAAATAAAGAGTTAACTGAACACTAGGCCCAAGGATATATGGTTAGGTATTTGTTTTTCATTTTTAATGAAAGTATTTGCAAAACGAAGTGACAGCGGACTGGGAACGTTCAAGAATATGGGTCCACATTCAGATTGTGCATTTTCCCAGGTTACTTTTTTACTTTAGGCTGGGTTGAGTTGGATGAAGCTAGGTTTAAGTTAGTTTACATTCGGTGGGGTTGTCAGATTAGGTCAGTTTAGGTCTGCTTGGATGGTGCTAGGTTAGGTTAGGTTGGTTTAAGTTTACATTAGGTAGGTTTAAGTTGTCAGATTAGGTCAGTTTAGGTCAGGTTGGATGGTGCTAGGTTAGGTTAGGTTGGTTTATGTTAGGTAGGGTTAAGTTAGGTTAGTTTAAGTTTTCAGATTAGGTTGATTTAGATCAGTTTAGGTTAGGTTACGTGATTTTAGATAATATATGTCTTGATTTGTTAGATCATTTATCTGCAGATGGGAAACGGAAGTCTTTTAAGGTAAGTGGTAAGTCTGATTCAAATGTACTCATATATTTGGATGCTACAGATTCCATTTATATATGTTCTCTGTTGGTTAATTCAGTGTACCACTCATTCTTGAATTGGTTGTAGGCTTTCACCTTAAATACTGGACACGCTGTTATTTCTCGTGTTGTAATAGAACCTTCGCGTACTTTAAGTTTGTATTGTTATGCTAAGAGAGCCACTATTAGAATACGAATTAGTAAGAGAATTTACGCTCAATTTGTGTGTTACGTAATAAGTTCGTGTGATTCGGATCGGTTTCCTGAGTCGGCAAGACATCTGCCAGAGCAGTAGATTCTTCTGGATGGTTTCGAATTCCCGACAGTGCTGTGAGAACCGGTCGATTGTATGAGCGAGATAAAGGCTCTTAAAGTATCGCTCGAATCATGATGATAATGAACTTCTTTCGTCATAGATTAGAAAATTGGTTAGAATTCGACAAATGAGAGTAACAGCAGAAGACATTCATTTTCGTGAGATTATAAGGACTCCGTAAGACGAAGTCGTGTGTGTTTAAAGTCTTGGCATTAACGAACTCTCGCCATGTTCATCTCGTGACTCCGTTTTACTCACGGGTGATTAGCGCATTGTGGTGCGAAAGGAAGAGAACCATCAAGAGTTTGGGATTTCCTAAGTGGCACCTGGTTGTACCTGGCTCTTCCTCTACTTTCCTTCCCCTTTGACACTTCTGTTGAACTCCCGGAGTGCGCTCGGTTACCCTACCTCCTACGGTATGCCCGGTTGCCACAGTCTCGATTTGACTTGGCGTCCATCTTTCCCTCCCTCACCCCCACCACACCCAAGGAAAACAAAAAAAAAAAAAAAAGGAAACTGCGGACGATAGATACTTGAAATTCCTTCATTAGACTACCAAGTCATTCGTAGCGGTATATCTGGGATTGGATTCATAGCATAAAATAGTCTATTAAGTTCAGGCGCTGTTATTGGAGATCAATATAATAGGTCGTTATCTTCATATTGAAAAGGCAATGGGGCGATCACTGCTGGATGGAACAGCTTCAGCACCGACCTCCTGAAATGGGGAATGCTATTAACCCCACGAATGAGGCATGGATTAAATAGGGGTACGCTAGTAACCACTGAAATAGGGCTTGGCATAAATAGAGTTAGGTTGATAACTTCTTAGATAGAAGTATCTTAACTACCTCTGATATTGGGTCGTAGCTTAAACGGGACGCGTGTTCATAGCCTCTGAAATTGGGCGTAGATTACGTAGGGACATGGTAATAAGGTCTGAAATAGGGTATAACGAAAGGGAAGTATATAAGTAGCCTCTGTAATGGGGCTTAGGTAGGGACATGTTACTAGACTCTGAAATGGGGCATAAAGTTAGGGACATGTTACTAGTCTCTGAAATAGGGGCAGAAGTTCATTGGGATCATACTTAAATGAAGACATCTTTATCAGCTTGAATATGTAGCTTACCTTAGATGTACGTTTAATCAGCTCAGATATGGAACACTGATCAAGTAAGATTCTGTTAATTAACTCGTAATTAAAGCGCGATTAAAAGTCTGAGACAATTTATGAACCGAGATTTGGAGTGTGAAATAAATCAGAGCCCATCTAATTAACCCAAATCTGCAATATGACTCAATTTGTGGTCAATAAAGTATCATCTGTCGAGGGGGAGATAACTTCAATTAGGGCCTGTCATTTGGTCAGAAATGAAGCATAACTTGTCCCTAATTACCTCGACTCCATATATTTTTGGGATTACTCCCTACCACGTCCTGAAATATCTGCTATTAAGGAGCATTTTTATGATAGGCTTATAGGAGTAGGAAGTAGGTGTAAGATAATGTAAAACGGGCATGAACAAGCTTAGTGGTTGGTATTCATAAGGTTCAAAAGTGAAAAAAGTGGCCAAGACTTATTCGAGTACAGAAAACGGGTTGACACAAGACAGGGGTCCCCGTGCCGGGCATGGCCCCAATAACTCTAACTACCAGAGACACTTTAACATCCACACGAGAAAAAGATAAAAACAAAAAAAAATAGAAACACTAAAAACAGAACCATCAAAAATAATAGAGCCGGAACTCTTTTTGTTAGTTGGTTCGACAACCATTTAAACCATCTCTAGGCCCAACAATATATATATGTATATATATATATATATATATATATATATATATATATATATATATATATATATATATATATATATATATATATGTTGATGGTGACCGACGAGTGTGTGCACTGTACTCCTCCCACAGCAAAACGTCTCAAAAGTGTATAGATAAAGTGACAGCAAAATAAGAACTATGCGTAGGACAGTACAAATGATTCCTATTTTTATAGAATGTTAAAACTTCTGTTTTAGTTTGTATTTTTCTTATTTTTTGGTACCTTTTTTTTCATCTGGAGACGCCTCGTCCAACCGTCCAGTCGATGTAATTAATGTAAATGTAAATGTAAATACACCGGGAGCAGAGCAAGCGATATATGATTAGTGAAAGCGAAGGAGTATAGCCTTCATCCAGTGCGTAACCGTTGCATTCATCATCCTACTCCTTCGTGTTGTATCATGCCGTCCACTGAGCAGTTATCGCCATGCGCCAGTTAGGTTGCGGATGGAACGGGAACTACCTACGAGCTGCGGCCTCAAACAGCATGACCGATCAGGGGGATGATAATGCACGTCCATCCTAGACTGGTCTTCAGAGTTGAGGAATACGAAGGTGACGACTGTTAGAAAGGCAGCTACAGTCACGGCAGTTACAATCAGTTGTGTGTGTGCGTGTGGTGTGTGTGTGTGTGTGTGTGTGTGTGTGTGTGTGTGTGTGTGTTTGCGTGTACAGATCTTAATAGCCTCTGCAACACACTTTAAAGGGACACAGGAAAAGAGAACTCTGATTATTTTTAATGGGACGGGAAACCATACGGTACTTGTACACGGGAGTGCCACTTTAGTCCCACCACAGAACTAACAATATTCAGCGAAAACCACGTTTCTGAAAAGGACTCTGAGCGACAGACGTAAGGTCTGAATACACGGTGATAATTCTGGTGAAATTTAGTTCTTTGGGGTGGTACGTTTGACCCCAAGCTTTACACACGTTTTTTAATTACCCTCGGGGTCAGGGGTGGTTTCCAGCCATGAAAGTTTTTTATTTGTTGGAGGACGATTATGTTACGGCCCATAAAGAGGTTAAAGAGACACGCCAGCGGTCTGTACTGCTTGTGTTAAGTAAACGTACGTTCGTCGTAAATCCAACGACTCGACAAAGCGTTGCGGACAAGGAGGGACAAAGTTAGTGTAATAAAAGCTCTCAGAGACCAGAATGGACCATAGGTTGGGATCTGCATTCATCAGAACCTTTGGGTCTGCTATTCCTTGACCCATCAAGGTGAATCAACTCTTTCAACATGGCTGTTTTGAGTCGAGATATCGAGTCGTTTCCTTCGCCTGGTAGAGGCAAGGGTGTTTGATCTATCCACTCCCAACCGTTATGTACCTTCGTGGCATTTGTCCCGATGGAGGTGATGAGAGAAAGTGGAGACTTGCACAGCCCCCTAAGACCATCTTTCCGTTCGTTTATCCAAGCGTTCGTCTGAGTGTGGCTCGGCCAAGTGCTCGGATGTGTGCTCGCTGCGGTATTTGGTCGCTGTGGGTGCCTCCAGCGACTCCCTAGCCACGCATGTTCTAAAGTCCAGTCAGTCTTATCTGTCCACCACCACCACCACCTCTTCCCTCACCACCACCACCATCTCCACCCACAACCATACTTGCCCCCCTCCCATCTCCCCGCTGCCAGAACCCAGACTCACACACCACACCTCGGATCACCTCCAACACCCGTTACATCCCTTGCTACCCAGAGCAACTTTACCTCATAAGAAAGTCAGAACGGCGTTCAACACGTAATAACCAGAGGCAATACAATGTTAGGCGAGGGGAGTAAAAAAAAAGGAAAGGGAGATGTTTAAGATCTGTGTAATAATTCCCGAGTCTCTCTTGGTTAATTCCCTACGCCAGCTGCCGTGGAATAACTACACTAATTGTAAAAAGGTCATAAGTGGCCAGACATTGTCGGAAATAAATATCAGAGGGCGAGAAAAGGGCAAAATACAGTTTATTGGAGAACTTATGGAGTTTATTAATAATATCGCTGGTGTGTGGCTCCCGCAGGCTGAGAGAGGGAGAGAGATAGATAGATAGATAGATAGTTAGGTTAAGAGAGAGAGAGAGAGAGAGAGAGAGAGAGAGAGAGAGAGAGAGAGAGAGAGAGAGAGAGAGAGAGAGAGATTCATATTTCTTTAAAAACTTGATGAACCACTCACAACTGTTGCCCTCACATGAATTATCGATAAGCACAACCTTTTTTTCTATTCTCACACACACACACATATATTGAAAACTCACAACAAACTTTTTTCTATCAGCACACACACACACACACACACACACACACACACACACACACACACACACACGGGTTCCGTGGTGCGGTGGTAAGCATAACTAAACATGAATCAGCATAGGCCTCGCATGGGTTCGACTCCTGGGAGCAGCGGTTGGCCCACATCCAAACCAGGTAAGGGGGAATGGTCGATGAATGGGTGCCTGTCTTAGGTGATGCGTTTGTGTGTGTGTGTGTGTGTGTGTGTGTGCACAGTGTTAGGAGCAAACACAGTACATATATTTAAGGTTAAGAGACGAATCAACGCAAGTGTAAAACTCTTCCCCCGCAACACACAATTACTAACCATATATATATATATATATATATATATATATATATATATATATATATATATATATATATATATTATCCCTGGGGATAGGGGAGAAAGAATACTCCCCACGTATTCCCTGCGTGTCGTAGAAGGCGACTAAAAGGGGAGGGAGCGGGGGGCTGGAAATCCTCCCCTCTCATCATTTTTCTTTTTGATTTTCCAAAAGAAGGAACAGAGAAGGGGGCCAGGTGAGGATATTCCCTCAAAGGCCCAGTCCTCGTTTCTTAACGCTACCTTGCTAACGCGGTAAATGGCGAATAGTTTGAAAAAAAAAGAGATATATATATATATATATATATATATATATATATATATATATATATATATATATATATATATATATATATATATATGATGTTCTTTTGAAGGGAGGAGTAAGTTAATACGTATAACTTGCTCGGGACTTTTCTTGCCGGGAGTTAGTATCTTCTTCAGTAGTGACTTTTGTTCGTAGAAGTTTACGGCTCATTACACGTGGCGAAAGTTTTGCTCTCTCTCTCTCTCTCTCTCTCTCTCTCTCTCTCTCTCTCTCTCTCTCTCTCTCTCTCTCTCTCTCTCTATTTTTGTGGTCAGGGAGAAGGTACGGAAGGGGGGAGCGGGGGATGTTCGGGATGTGGGGGATGGTTGTCGTGCACGTGGATACGGCCCTGTATGATGCGGGGGAACACACGTGTGTGTCTATGTATAAGGAGGCTGGTTGGTGTGCATAGTAGGTGGTTGTGTTTCTGTGTATGCATGTATATATTTATGTATGCTTGATATGTGTAGATGTGTGGTATGTATGTATGTATGTGTGTATTTATGTGTATATGTATGTGTTTGGTTGAGATTAGTCTGGTACACCTCGAGGGTCTTCAAGGGGATCAAATCCGCACATCTTTCAGATGTTTCTGTCATTAGCAAATGTCCTCTCATTAAGGTGGCTAAGCCAGGACGTAGGGTAGGGGACCCTTTTGACCTCCTCCTCTATCTTTCCCCCAAAGACTTCGTCTCCAACAACGGAAAATATCAGCGAACGAAATTGATAGCATACAGCCATGTGGGATGACGACCTCTGTGATAGACCTTCGGATTTTTGAGTTGTTGGGTACACTCTGCGATACACGTCATGTTAGAAGAACAAGCTCTAGAGGGAAGTTAAAAGGATGGGGACTAGTTTTGAAAGGCTGACGAAAGAGGGAGGGGGGGTGGTCTGGTTTTGGAGGGTAATCAAAGGGGATTTAGTTTTAGAGGGTAACCATAGGGGTGGATTTTTTTTTGGAGTATAAACAGGGGGGGGTGGTCTTGTTTTGGATGGTAATCTAAGGGATTCTAGTTATGGGGATAACGAAAGGAGTATTGTTTGTTTTGGAGGGTCACCAAAGAGGGACGTGCTCATTTAGGGACTAGTTATGGATTGTAATCAAATTCGGGACTTCTGTTGATGGGTGAGCAAAAGGGGGTTTAGTTTTGGGAGGGCAATTACATTGGGACTACGTCTGCAGGGGGACCGAATGGGTGAGGGTTGTGGAGAGGAGCCAAAGGGGCATTACACTGCATGTGCTGGGGAGGAAGAGGTTGGTTATTCACTGTGTTGGTCCAACTTGGGATGGACCACTGTGAAAGGGTCGATTCTTTTCCGAAGTTTCGCCTAATTAGAGGCCCTAATCAAGACGATGTTTCCCTGATTAAGGCTAATCAACGGCCCGCTTTTTAATCGTCTTGCTAATGGCGGATCTAATTCTTGGTTGTCAGTTTTAGAAGAAACGTCATATTTGACTGCCTCGTCAGCTCTGTGAGTTAAGTCAGGTAGATTTTGACGTGTCATTCAGGTCAGGGAGTAGGTCAGGTCAGGGGGACCAGTCGGGTCAACCAGGTCATACAGGTCAGACTGGTTATTTGATTACATTATGCAGGTCTGACTGATTAGTAGATTACATAATCATTATTTGTAGATTACGATTTACAGAACAAGCTTATAAGTAATCAAACATAACTCATTAAACATAACTAGAGATTAGATCACCCGTATTCACCTTTGTTTCTTTCCCTACACCGCTTAGCTTTGGAACTTTTTATCAACGCATGTCTCCCCCAAGACTTACCACCTGACCCTTTCCCTTCACCATCAAACCCTGCAACTCTGTACCTTCTCATACCTCTCATAACGACTTAACCATATTTAAACGTCTTCGTTTTCTTTTCCATATCCTTCAATGCTCTTGGATTATCCTTCCTCTTCTTTCTTTGCCCCTTATCTTTTTAACCCCATTTTATATTCCATTTAAGGCCCGCAAGGTCTTCGATAAGAGCTACCTCTGTCTGGCCGAAGACCACGAGATAAATAATAGCACAAGATACCATCGGAAGAGAATAGAGACACGCTGGCGCAGCAGCGGTACAGACGTATATAAACATAACAGAAAACGGGAAATAACTCACTGGTCAGGGGAAAGTGGGGGCGAGCGAGGGACCTGTAACCCTGGGCGGAGGTAAACACAATTCGACAGAGTAATAAGATGGTGTGAAGTGACTGGTGCTGAGGCAACCAGTTGTCTCGGCCGCCGAGGCAATAAGAACAGCTGAGCCGCCCCAGGTAAAGCTCTGATATTGTCTCCTCCACACTGACGGACGCGCGTGGTGGAGGAGGAGGGAGGAGGAGCCTGGGATGTGGGAGGAAGGAGTCGGGGATGAAGAGAGGTGGAGACGTTGTTATTTGTTGGAGGTGTGTGTGTGTGAGAGAGAGAGAGAGAGAGAGAGAGAGAGAGAGAGAGAGAGAGAGAGAGAGAGAGAGAGAGAGAGAGAGAGAGAGAGAGAAGGGCCGTAGGTGATGGAATGGGGACGAGGAACAAGAACTCATTCATTCGTGGAGTCAAGAGACCGAGCCATGTATAGAGGGTCTGATGGGCCGGGAAACACTGCTGAATATCCAGTAATATTGCGCGCGCATTTTCGGTTCACTGATTTATCTTAATAATAAAGGCATTAATTACTTTCTTAGATGATGGGTCCAAAGCCACCACAACCACCTAACAACGCCATTATAGAAAATATTCATACTTTGGCCTAAGCCACAACAGCCAACTTACAACCCCACAACAGAAATCATTTATATTTTTACCTTTTGCTATTTTGCTATTTAACCTTGCACGCCATGACTACACTCCCTAGGACCCTCCAACAAACTCCCCTCTCAAAAAAAAAAGAAAAAAAGAAAAGAAAAACCCTGGAACAGACGTATTTCCAGGCGGCAAGCAAGGAAGACATCCCGATCCTCCTTTGTCTCCAGCCACTTGGACTTGAAACAACGAATCTGCTCATCTATATTTTCCAAGTTGTTGCCTTGCGCTGTGTAGCACACCGTCGTGGTGGATCACCCACTTTACTCCGATCACGTTGCTGTCAGAGGGTGTCGAAGACGCCGTGTCTCAGGATTTGCAAAGGGATTGGAATAGGAGTGTGTGGCGCTATAGACAGTTTTCGTATGTGTGGCGCCACGGGCGGTTTTCGTATCTATATTATCCCATGCGTGAATTCGTATGGATTATATGTATTCGTAATAAGGATGTAGTATATCTTGACTCATATATATCTTGACTCATATATATCTTGACTCATATATATCCTCAGTGCCGATGTATATGAAAAATGTCCTAGTGTTATCCAGGACTTCTTTCTAAAGGATCCTGCAGACCTAGGATGCGTTACCTTCAGTCGCAGGGAGATATAGACCCCTTTGGAGTGTGAAGTTCCTTAACGAGACTGTACTTCCAAGTGTCACAGCCTCGCCAAAGGTGCTCTTTCACCCGCGGTGTATGCTCTTGCAAGCGGAGCCCGGTAACACGTAATATATATATATATATATATATATATATATATATATATATATATATATATATATATATATATATATATATATATATATATATTCCAATGAGTCCACGGAGAAAATGAAACACGATAAGTTCCCAAGTGCACTTTCGTGTAATAATCACACACACACACACACACACACACACACACACACACACACACACACACACACACACACACATATATATATATATATATATATATATATATATATATATATATATATATATATATATATATATATATATAAATATATTCGTTCATGTGTGTTTTGAATGCATTGACAACAATACTGTAATATCGTTGGCAACGAAATTCAAGATATATATTCAGGTCACTAGCTCAGCCAGCTGTCATAAAACACAATGCGTACATATTGTATCTCCTGAAATATGGAGCAGATTCTGGAGACGTGATGTTATATCTTGTAGGCACAACGGCACGACCCATGAACACGACGGTACGACCCTTGAACACGACGGTACGACCCTTGAACACGACGGTACGACCTTAGAACACGTTGGTACGGGCCTTGACCATTTTTGAACGGCAATTGAACCTGACTGTGACCCAGGGGTATGATAGCGTGACGGTCAGGTCAAAGGCCAAGATACCACATCACCAATGGTCGTATCGTCGAGCTCAAGGGTCGTATCGCTCGAGCTCAAGGGTCGTATCGTCGAGCTCAAGGGTCATATCGTCGCGCTCTACGAGTTAATGATAGCCTTCCAACCCCACAAGCTTTCTCAGCGCACTCGCCTCGGTCCTTCACTTGACGCC
>NC_092239.1:5223319-5278319 GCF_036320965.1 Panulirus ornatus
AGGCAACAGCAACATTCGTTTTTCCGTTGCTCATAGCAAAAGCAGCATCGTTGAGCAGCCAGAGAAGCGTGCAGACGACAGCTTTTGAAATGACCAGAAACACAGAGCGATCCGGTGCATTTGACTCCTTAACACGAAGCTGGCGAGTCCCGAGGCTGCTCCACACACACACACACACACACACACACACACACACACACACACACACACACACTGTACAGACGACCGTCGAAAGGTTGTCGTGTGTCGGTGGTCGTGTTACGATCCTGCGTACCCTGATAGCACGACAAATATTCCGTCATTCCGTAATCTATCGTAACACTCTTAGGCTCCGCCTTCTTAATAGGTCCAGTAAAAGAAATCCTATACCTGCTAAATCGGTCTTAGGAAAACGTTGAGGCCTGAGTTGGTTACATTCAGAACATACTCCGCCGATAAACGTTACATATAGAATGTCCCGCGTCCTATAATCCGGCCTCTCGATACTTATGAAATCTCCCGCGTCCTATGATCAGTGACTGCGATACCTATAAGATTTTCCGGGTCCTGTAATCGGTCATTTCGATACCCTTTTGCACGCTTCCCGGTTCGATCCCCCGTCATTACTACTCCTGTGATAAAGACCCTGTTGCTCTTGATTAGATAAGGACCCCCTGCCTGTAAATCGATCTCAGAAATACTACGTAATCGGTCCTTTACAGACCCTTCATCCCCCAGAATCGATCCGAAGAAGACCATGCACTCCCTTATTGCTTCTACAAAGACCTCCTCCTCCGTCGGTTTGTTTGGTCTGTTGTGGTCTGTAGCGGGAGGGGGGGGGGGGGTTCTTAATCGAGAGAAATCAACGATAGGAAGCGGTCCTCCCTCACTGGATGAGAGGAGAGGCATCGTGGTGTTTGGGGCGGGGGGGGGGGAGAGATGGTGGTGGGAGGAGGAGGAGGAACTTGAAGGCTTGGGGGAGGGGAGGGAGAAGGGGTTTAAAGTCGATGCATCGGCAATTACACCCCCAGGGCTAAGTAGGTGGAAGGGGAGAGACACGGGCGACTTACCCCACATACTTTACCTCTTACGGTGGAGATGGCTGTTGAGGAGGGGGGGGGGGGGGGGGATGGGAGGCCTGGTCTGCCGGTGTGGCCTGAGAGGTTGAGGATGTCGCCATATTTCCTCGGCCATGGTCTTGTTCCCGCGAGGACCTGGCTCTCCGGTCGAGGTGTTTACGCGCTGCCGGTGGCATAAAGTGGTAGGATGGTGGGAGGGAGGTAAGGGGAGAGGGGTCCGCCACGAAGGGCAGGTGTTCGCAGGCACTGGTGAGGGGAGATGAGGCGGCCGAACTCCGCCACCGCTCACTTCTGCCTCTTCTCTCTCTCTCTCTCTCTCTCTCTCTCTCTCTCTCTCTCTCTCTCTCTCTCTCTCTCTCTCTCTCTCTCTCTCTCTCTCTCTCTCTCTCTCTCTCTTTCTTACACACACACACACACACACACACCCACACACAGACACACTCAATCCTTGGAGTGTGTGCCTCGTCTACGTCACCAACTCATGGCTATACATAAGAACTGATAATTATCTGATACGAAGACCTAACGAAGGTCTTAAAAGATTAGACATTACCACACCGGACAGCCTCATTAGAGGAGAGAACCTTAGGGAACATAGATACCATTTATGTGAGCAGGCTTTTCAAGATCCGACGACTTATGCAACCAGACGTCTTCAAGAGCTTGTCGAAGGTATAAGGCCAGACGTCTTCAAGAGCTGGTCGACGTATGATACCAGACGTCTCCAAGAGCTGGTCGACGTATGAGACCAGACGTCTTCAAGAGCTGGTCGACCTACGAGACCAGACGTCTCCAAGAGCTGGTTGACCTACGAGACCAGATGTCTCCAAGAGCTGGTCGAAGGTATGAGGCCAAACTCCTTCAGGAGCTGGTCGACGTATGAGACCAGATACCATTACCCACTAGACAGTCACTGCGTCTGTATGGTCCACAAGAGGAGACCTCCTTGAGCCAGCTGGTCTTCTTGAAATACACGACCTCGACGACCATCCAGCCTACCACAACCACTCGCCTTAACGACCAGAGAGGTCCTAACGACAGGGGGGGGGGGGGGGGGGGAAACAAACCCTTTCACCTCCTTATCGCTTCGTTGTCTCCTCGAAGTCCACGACTTCCGAACTTCGTCAGAACCTACAGCAGTACTGGTGTTCTGGAGCCTTCATGATCTTCGCCCCAGGAGACTTCGAGGTGCACCTCACAACGCCCCTGCTGCGGCTGCGGCTGCGGCTGTGTTTCTAGCCACACCTCACCGCTTCCTATGGCGTCTTCCGCAGCCTCCGAACGATTCCCCCCCCCGCCAGGAGGTGTGAGTAAGGCTCTCCTCCCTCCCTTTACCCCCACCAGACTTTGGAGGTTACCACACACTCGTTCCAGGCCCGTGGGGTGGTTCAAGCTCGCTCTCTGCCCAGGCTGGATCCTCCTCGTAGCTTCTTGCAAGATTGGATTCCCTCTGCTCTCAGCTGATCAAGAGTCGTTTATACCCAGTTTCCTGTCTTTGATGTGGCTCCAGTTCTCCTCTCCAGGCTTCCAGCTTTGATCTGGGCCAACTCCAGAGCGGGAGTAAGCCTCCCTTTGGATCCCATTGTTAAGCCTAGATTTTTTGCCCCATCCGCGTTAACTAGTTAGGAAGTAATTTCAGAGATTCTTTGTCTTCTGCTGTAAGTTTTTTTTTTTTTTTTCTCTCCCCGTAGTGATTACAGTGATTCACTTTCCCATTGCGGGCGTTGCGCTGTTTCATCTCACTGTTCCAGCCTCTTCTCTTTTTTTTCTCTCTCCCTCTCTCTCTCTCTCTCTTTTCTTCTCTCTCCTCGTTATCGCCTTTTCTTCTAATCATGGGATAAGATACGACGGCCAGAGAAGAAACGAATCGTGAAAATCCTGGAATCGTAAAAGGGATTTTTTTTTTTTTTTCTTTTTTGAGGGAGGGATACCTTAAAGTCGGTATTACATCACAGATATTAATGGCTTCGAATATTAATGGCTTCATTAAGGCTCCTGAGTTTTTCTTTTTTTTTTTGTACTACAGTCAGTCCTGTAGCTGGGTAACCTATCACGGCAAGAGAGAGTGTGTGTGTGTGTGGGTGTGTGTGTTTGCGTGGGTGTGTGTGTGTGTGTGTGTGGGTGTGTTTGTGTGTGTGTGTGTGTATGTGTGTGTGTGGGTGTGTGTGTGTGTATGTGTATGTGTGTGTGTGTGTGTGTGTGTGTGTGTGTGTGTATGTGTGTGTGTGGGTGTGTGTGTGTGTGTGGGTGTGTGTGTGTGTGTGTGGGTGTGTGTGTGTGTGTGTGTGTGTGTGTGTGTGTGTGTGTGTGTGTGTGTGTGTGTGTGTGTGTGTGCCACGCCTGATCTCGTAAAAGGAAATTGTTTTTTACCGCGCGAAGAGGAGAAAAACCTCACGAAGAAGAAGTACCAAGAAATCCAGCCATCTCTATGTCTCCATAAGTGTTGCTTGTTAGTAGGTGCTGGCTGCTGCTGGGTCTCTCTCTCTCTCTCTCTCTCTCTCTCTCTCTCTCTCTCTCTCTCTCTCTCTCTCTCTCTCTCTCTCTCTCTCTCTCTCTCTCTCTCTCTCTCTCTCTCTCTAGCCATGCCTGACCATTATTATTAGCTCTTGACCACGGTGGTGGTGGTGGTGAGAGTGAGAGGACCCGGGGGTCTAAGAGTCACTCTTGATGTCACCAGCCACCAAGACCTGGGTGTTCACCTCCCGGCTCTTGCGACAGTAAGAGGCTAAGGGGACGTGGATTGTGTTGATCCTTCAGGGATACATATGTTTACCTGGGGATGTATCCGGTGGTACATGTTTTCTTCCAGTTGTCCATTTGGTCTCGATTACACATCACCTGATGTGTAAGGTTGTTGGAACTTCATTAATCAGTTCCAGTCCAGTAATATTACATGGATATACGTTCTATATCATGTGAAATATATATATATATATATATATATATATATATATATATATATATATATATATATATATATTCCTATGAGTCCACGGGGAAAATGAAACACGAAATGTATATATATATATATATATATATATATATATATATATATATATATATATATATATATATATACTCTTGGACGTCGTGCTTTAAAGTCGATTATGCATATTTTCCATATTCTTGTTTATTTACATTGATAAATGTCATTTTATAAAGTACATTGGAAGGATGAGAGGATTTACCATCCACTTCATCGTTAATTGCTGCGATGCATTTAGGTTAATACCCCATTCGCAGAGCCATATGTATAAGAACCCTCTTTGGGTAGGCTTTCGCCAGCTGTTGTACCGTGTATTGCTACGTCCCACACACAGGTTAGTCATGGTGCACTATGTCATAGCATCTAGCAGAACGTCGTGGTGCCAAGGCTGATTTATCTTACGAGTGGAGTCTAGGGTCATGTACTCGCGAGGTAGGGACCTTGTGAGGCGTGGTAGAGAACCTTGGGCCATCTCCTGTATGGCACAGAGTTACTGCATCGTGGGCTATCTCCTGTGTGGCACAGAGTTACTGTATCGTGGGCCATCTCCTGCGTGGCACAGAGTTACTGTATCGTGGGCCATCTCCTGGATGGTACAGAGTTACTGCATCGTGGGCCATCTCCTGGATGGCACAGAGTTACTGCATCGTGGGCCATCTCCTGGCACAGAGTTACTGTATTGTGGGCCATCTCCTGGCACAGAGTTACTGTATTGTGGGCCATCTCCTGGCACAGAGTTACTGCATCGTGGGCCATCTCCTGGCACAGAGTTACTGTATTGTGGGCCATCTCCTGGATGGTACAGAGTTACTGCATCGTGGGCCATCTCCTGCATGGCACAGAGTTACTGCATCGTGGGCCATCTCCTGGATGGCACAGAGTTACTGCATCGTGGGCCATCTCCTGGATGGCACAGAGTTACTGACTCGCTGTCGGATTAGTAACGGGAGACAGAGGCGTCGATCGTTGAGGACCAGAAGACCAATGTAAACGGAGTTGAAAGGTGAATACAGACACGCCAGGGAGTGCTATGGACGTGCTTGGGTCACACACCAGGTCAAGGGTCACACACCAGGTCAGGGGGTCACCAGAGACCTCCTACATCATGTATGGTGATGGACTTGAGCCGATGGCTTTATCTCTATTGATTTCCGGATCTTGTGTGAGGCCTGATGTGTGTGTGTGTGTGTGTGTGTGTGTGTGTGTGTGTGTGTGTGTCTTAGTTACGTCCACACACGAGGCCAACCCAGGCACAACCCCTCAACCAAACACCCCCCTACCCCCCCTCTGCGTTCATAAGTCATCCCCCTAAATGGTCGATCTCAGAATTCTTCAACCCTGCCTCACCGAAGGGCTCCCTGTGAGACACTAGGACGAGGTAGGGGACGCCAGATCACCTAGTCTTCAGGTCAGCTGAAGATTCGTGTGAATTTGTAACTCTACAAATAAAGAATGATGCCATGATCATCGTGTTTGTATCTGGAGTAAGAGGAGGTTTTATTTACTGAGGAAACATTTCTAGTGAAAGAATTGGCCCGTCAGATGGTATAATTACCTAATTGTACTGTACGGGGAGGGAGTTCTACGCTCGTGGGGCCCCACCTCTAGTGTGTGTGTGTGTGTGTGTGTGTGTGTGTGTGTGTGTGTGTGTGTGATGGACAACCCACCGCCAAAGTTGCTCACTTGTTAAACATTTGTTATTTACGACGTCGGTTCCCGCACGCCGGGCTCTGATAAGGAGAGATATGGTTCAACTTCACCGTTGTCTCGCTTGGTGGAGTTGCCCGCCTCAGGGGGAGCGTGCGGGCGGTCGCCGGGGGCTGTGTGGTGGCAGGAGCAGGCGTGGCAGAGGGGGAGAGTGATGTGACCCAAGGTCTTCCCCCTGCACAGGAGGGCAACGCGCGCACACACACAGACACCAGGTACTGACTGACTGACTGGCTGGCTCCCTCCTCCTCCTCCTTGTCATGATGCTGGGGTAACACTTGACTTTGGATTTGTGTTTCTTTTTAAGGGGGGGGGGGGAGGGGGGCGTTTTATGCTTGTGTTCTTTATTGAGGTTTTTCTCCTTTACCTCGTGAGTGTTAGTGCTCTCTCTCTCTCTCTCTCTCTCTCTCTCTCTCTCTCTCTCTCTCTCTCTCTCTCTCTCTCTCTCTCTCTCTCTCTCTCTCTCCCTCACATCTTCTCAGTCCCTCCGTTTCCTTGGTATTCCTTCTCTGTCACCATCTCCCCCGTCTCTTTCATTCCTTTCTTCCTTTCTCCACCTCCGTCCCTGCCATTTTCATCTCCCATCAAGTGTCCAGCGGCGGACTCCATCATTCTCTTCAAAGAACTCTTTCAATACATTACTTCCCCTCCTCATTTTCGACCCATCTCCCTCATTTTTGACCCATCTCCCTCGTTCTCAAACCATCTCTCTGGTACAAACCCATCTCCCGGATTACCCTCTCCCCCTCTCCCTACCTCCGCCACGTATTTATCGCAGGCCCTTGAAAGTTACATCACATAAGACGACTCGTTTGATAGTCCTCACGTCTTGTCTGTAGTTTTTATTAAGTTCTTCGAAAACGATTAATTCCCATTGATTTCCGTCGCCTGTAGGACATACGAAAAGAGCTCGTGGGGCGCCAACCATTCATCGTTGGCTGTGGACCACCTTCGACGTTGTGTTGCGGGCCACCTTCGACGTCAAGTGGGCCACCTTCGACGTTGTGTTGCGGGCCACCTTCGTCGTTGTGTTGCGGGCCACCTTCGTCGTTGTGTTGCGGGCCACCTTCGACGTCAAGAGGGACCACCTTCGTCATTGTGTTGCGGGCCACCTTCGACGTTGTGTTGTGGGCCACCTTCGACGTTAGGTGGGCCACTTCCAGCGGCGTCGTTGTGTTGGGGAGGTCACCTTCCTCAGCGTCGAGTGGACCACTTCTGGAACGTTGCGTGGCTTAACCCGAGCCCTCAAGAAATACCAGTCACATTGAGTGAGATGATACCCTGCCACTGTAGAATAGGTCGACTCAAATATCAAGATACCTTACCACTGTAGAGTAAGTAAGTCGACTCATATAAATAAATAGTCCAACTATAAATTTTTGAGTTGTGCCTGAATGGTCCTTGCTCACTCTTCTGGTAACCAGATAAGAAAAAAAAAAAGATCAGAAGAAAAAAGAGAAATATCCTTCGCCGGTGTCGAAGTGAACGTCAGGCGAATATTCCCCCTCCCTCCCTCCCTCCCCCTCTTCCTGCCTCGATCTTATCCACCTGGCGGGGCGATACAATCGATAAGTTCCATTATCGACAACAAAGCCTTTGGTTCACATCGGCCTCAGGAGGCTCGCTCCTTCCCGCTTCCTGTAGGCGAGTATCAACGTTATGTTTATACTCCCTCGCTCCTTCTCCTCCTCCTCCTCCTCCTCCTGCAGCAGCAGAAGCAGTTGTTTCCCTAAACACCTCCCCTGAGTTTAAGGTCCAAAGACTTCCACACACCCTCCACCTACCACCCTCCCTCCCGAGCGCGCGCCGCCTCCCCCCAACTCCATCTCCTGCAGCAGGAGAAAAGGACCTCTCCCTCTCTGCGTAGCCGTTTTCCTGAGGTAGCCTTGTCGACGCCATAGCACAATAAATAATCTGAGGTTCAGCTCTAGTATGCGATGTATAGCGAAGGGTGATATAACACGGTGTATGTTATCTGGGGGTAAGAGGAGAGTATGACACGCGACATTATCTCGACCCTTTGTTGATGGTATATCGTGGCCTCCGGTGCGCTCACAATTATTGATCGTTCCCGTTCCGTAGTCGTTCCCGTTCCGTAGTCGTTCCCGTTCCGTAGTCGTGACAACGTGAGTGTATTCATTAATAAACCTCTTTTGCCTGATGATTCTGGCTCTACAGTCGTCGTCCCCTCACGGTTGTCCAAGCGCGTTGGCCGCGCCGTTCCGGAACCGTGAGTGATGAGATGGGGTTCGCCATGCATATTAGTATAGTACCCTTAACAGTTGATTGACACCAGAGGAATTAAAAATGTTTGATGGACGGCGCTGTGGTATTTAGCCAACGGTCCTCACCATTCAACAGGTTCTGAATCGGTTTGAGTCTCTCCTTCACCCACTCTGGTGCGACGGAACGACCCACTCGGTGCGACGATACGACCCTGGAGTAGTGCGACGATACGACCCTCGAGTAGTACGACGATACGACCCTGGAGTAGTGCGACGATACGACCCTCGAGTAGTACGACGACGATACGACCCTAGAGTAGTACGACGATACGACCCTGGAGTAATACGACGATACGACCCTCGAGTAGTACGACGATACGACCCTGGAGTAATACGACGATACGACCCTCGAGTAGTACGACGACGATACGACCCTCGAGTAGTACGACGACGATACGACCCGTGGCTGTAAAAATTGAGCTTTGAAAGCTCTCTGGGCCAGAGAGGATGTTTGTACCCTTGTGTTTTGAAGGGGTCGCGCCCACCAGGTGAAATCGTTTTTGCCCCCCCTCCCCCCCTCCCCCCTTCCCCCCTACCCTTTCAATCAAATGAAATAATTAGAATGAGATTTTTCACACGAGTACCTCTCTGTTGCGATACACATTTTTTTTTTTTTTTGACAGATCTTGCTAATTGCGATTTTTTTCTAATTATATTTCAACAGTTTACTGCGTTTTTTTTTTTTTCTTTTTTGAGATATATATCAAACACGCATTTTAAGACATTTAATTTTGTATATTTCCAAGCACATGTCGTGGGGGAATCGAACCCAGATCTGGTAACCCAGTAGACTGAAAGATGCTGATATATATATATATATATATATATATATATATATATATATATATATATATATATATATATATCGGCTTACGGTAATACATAAACCACTTCCTTAGTTTAACGTTTGCAGTAAGTTTTACTAACATTCTATGCTTATATGCTTCCAAAATCATTTGCATCCGAATAGAACTGATTACCATAATCAGAAGGTATGAAATTTCGCAAATGAGCGTGAAATTGGTCCATAATCAATGAAATACGTTCGAAAACTCTTTTAAATCTATAAATGATTTCATGATTCCGTTTATAGCAGGCGTGATCATGTTTTTTTTTTTTCCCCCATCGTAATAGCCCTGTTGAAGCTAATAGTCAGTCTTTATTGATCGGTCGGAATGCATTTATAACATTATTAGAGGCGAAGGTAAGAATTTATGGAAGAGTGTGTACCACTGTACAAGAGAAACGGAACTTATCAACAACTCCCGTTTTCTGTATAATGAATTACCTCTTCTGAAAAAACTGAAAAATTTAAAAGAAAAAGGGAAATATAATGTATAATATGTGATACATAACTCTCTACTAATTCCCATCTTTGCTTATCATGAATTTTGTTTCTTTCATGTATAGTGAAAACAGCATATCTCTTTCACGAGAGCTGCCCTTGGCTCCGAAATTCTCATGCTTATATATATATATATATATATATATATATATATATATATATATATATATATATATATATATATATATATATATATATTAGCATTTTTTCATCGCACATCACATTTCCATGTCGAACCCTCCGTTTAGTAGGTACATGTCACTTAATTACGTGTTATAAAATTACCTGGAACATGATTTCAGTTATGTGAATTACGTGTAGTTTCGTGCCGTAATTAGGAACGTGACAGACGAGTGAGGTGCCTCTGGAGAATCGCAATGATTCGTGATGATTATCATCGTATGGTGGCAAAACAGAAGGTCACATGTAAATTAAGAGTTCCTTGGCACTGGTTAATTGTGAGGTCGACTGGTTCGTGTGGGTTCTTAAACGCATGCAAGATGTTGGAGTGAGAACTGGTAAGTTCCATTCAGTGAGGCGGTGGGTGCACTTGCTATATGCTTCACGTCGCGTCTGTGTTCGGTTCTTTTCACTAACTGGAAATGAGCGGTCTCAGCTGTTGCTATTCTGAAGGATGGATAACTTATCCGTTGCTGATCTACCACCGACTACTGGGCCCAGACTTGTTCTGTGCATCAACAGAATTATGATGATTTCATAAGTGTGGAAGCTTCACTCCCTCGCTTCCCCCGAAATCCCAAGTCTACCCCCCCAAAAAATCTTGAGTTTCCCATCAAAGAAAAATATATAGGAGATTGGAATATATGGCCATGTTAAAAGTCCTTATCTTTTTGATATAATCCCCTGGAAGAAGTCTGGTTTCCCCTAAGAGAACCGTGATCACCGAGAATTTAGACGTAGTTTGAGACCTATAAACCATCGGGCTGTCAAGAGAATTTAATTAAAGACTAAGACACTTTTACCATTTTCTCTCAGAAAATCTTTCAGTGTTCGAGAGAAATTGGAAAAGGTGTCCTGAAATTATCGGGTTATAAGTAATTTAATGTAGGTTTTGGTATTATTATTATTATTAATGTCACTTGTAGTAAGTTCACTGATACACTGGCTGAAGAGATTTGTGCACATGGTGACAGGTGTTAACCTCTTCGTTAAACTGGTGTACTATTATCTTATAAGCCTGGATGTGACTTGGAGGAAAGACAGACCTTCCGTGGCGTTCTGGAAATATAGAAAACGAGCGAGACTGACTGACTCGAACGAACGTTCCCACAGATTCAATAGAGAAGAGAAGAGAATTTTTCATGGTAAGAATATAGAAGTTCCTTTGATTAAGTGACATAATGTCTTCCTTGTTCTTCTGTACTTATGATATTATTTTGGGGAGAATAAAGGAAAATATTCTACCCCTTCAAATCCAATTTCTTTGCGAAGAAAATATATATATATATATATATATATATATATATATATATATATATATATATATATATATATATATATATATATACGATGAAATCATTTTTTAAGCGTAAAAATTATATTTCAACTCATTAATGCCGGCTTCACATCCATCGCTTTCACAGCGGGGAATAAAATCCCACTTTCCCATTACCTGACGCAGATGAAGCATACACAGAAGCTAGCCAGGACGTAAATGAACCTCAGATGGCGTTCGCTGGAGCCCGCCACGACGACCTCCCTCCCCACACTGGCGGAGGGTTCTAAGTCTGGTGTTGGCCGGGCGTCAGGTCGCGTAAGAGATGACAGCTGATAGCGGCACTGCGCTCAGGCCATTCCACTGTGTTTATCGCTCCTTCGGTGGCGAACTTTGGCCGATTTATTGGCGACCAGTTGGGATTGTGTGTGTGTGTGTGTGTGTGTGCGTGTGTGTGTGTGTGTGTGTGTGTGTGTGTGTGTTTTACTGCAGGGAATGGTGTTGGTTGTGATGGTTATGGAAGTGGTGGTTGTGATTACGGTGGTTGTGGTTGCGTTGAACGTGGCTGGGAATGTGGTTACATGTGTGTGAGCGTGTGTTTGGTTGTGTGTGTGTGTGTGTGTGTGTGTGTGTGTGTGTTGATATCTGTTACGTGTTTTGTGTGGTTTATGTGTTTTGCGCTCATGTTCCTCTGTCTCTTTAACCTTGTATATATATGTACCGTGTCTTCACTCACACTGCATGCAAAGCCCTTGATATGGGTATGAATAGAGAATAATACTTTTTTTTTTCCTTTTTTTTCTCGAAATGTGTTTCCCGTTACGATTGCATGGACAAATATAGATTGAAGTCAACCACAGCGCCTCCTTTGGTAACGTCTTGTGCTCCAAATAGTTCGTCTCCACAATATGTTGGCGTTTGACTTGAGTTAGATTGTTACGAAGGGTTTGAAATATTACTTGCTGTCCTGTGTCATATCACCGAGCGAGACGCCACAAGACCCTTGAGGACGATGGTACGACCCTTGAGCACGACGGTACGACCCTTGAACTACTGTGGTACGACCCTTGAGCGCGACGGTACGACCCTTGAACTACTGTGGTACGACCCTTGAGCACGACGGTACGACCCTTGACCACAGTGGAACGTGCGACCCTTAAGCACGACGATGCGATTCCCTAGTTACAGTAGTGTGAATCAGATACCTGGTAATACACCTTTTTCTGCAAGAGGTGTTAGGAGGAGAAAGGAGGAAGGGCAGCAAGGGTGGGTGAGTGGAGGGAAGACGGGCACTGGAGGACGCACTGGATGGAGTGATGGTTTAGTTGAGGAGGCACGAGCTGGAAGGGAGGCACGAGGGGGAAGGGAGGCACGAGGGGGAAGGGAAGCACGAGGGGGACGAAGGGAGCGGATAACGAGCCCCGGAACTAATGAAAGGCAGCTACTCAGCCGTATTTCCCCGGAGCTATTGAGCTGCTGGTACAGATCTCTCTCTCTCTCTCTCTCTCTCTCTCTCTCTCTCTCTCTCTCTCTCTCTCTCTCTCTCTCTCTCTCTCTCTCTCTCTCTCCATCTATCTATCTATCTCTATCTATCTATCTATCTTGACCAGAGGAGGTATGACCGATCCGACCCGCCTTGACATCAGAGGGGTTGAGCGAGGGCGGAGCGGTCAGTCAGTACTTCGTCGGCTCTCGTTTCACTCCTTTGACCCAGATTGCGCTCTTCTCCTTTTCTGCCTCTCCTGCTACGCGTGACCTGCTGGCATTCAGTCCACAAACATAGCCTCTCCATCACGTAACTAACGCACACACGCGCGCGCCTCGTGCTTGGCAACTCTGCGTAAGTAATTTGTCAGTACAGGTATGTGCGTAAATGATTAAGGAAATACTCTCCATTTTTCTTTTTTTCGTTTCGTCTCGTCTGTTTCATCAGATCACGTAAAGGGAGTTTCTGTTTCACGTATAGAGAGTTTCTGCTGCCCGCGAATTCAGTGGCACAGCCTTTACTGTGTCACATAGGAGGACTCTGCATGACAGTTGTCACATCCAGTTTGCAGTGCCTCGTTGCAGTGAATGATTCCACATCGTGATACGTTTTATGGAAGAGATTTCTGTCATCAGTAACTAGTCCTCTCATCAATATACGTGTACAGTTGATGACGTCCCTTCATCAATGTGTTTGTCTAGTTCATAACATCCTTTCATCAATGTGTTTGTCTAGTTCATATCATCCCTTCATCAATGTGTTTGTCTAATTCATATCATCCCTTCATCAATGTGTTTGTATAGGTAATAACATCCCTTCATGAATGTGTTTGTCTAGTTCATATCATCCCTTCATCAATGTGTTTGTATAGGCAAAAACATCCCTTCATCAATGTGTTTGTTTAGCTCATAACATCCCTTCATCACTGTGTTTGTATAGGTAATCACATCCCCCTTTCTCGTTGATGCCTCGATTCCACGCTGCCCAAAGACGGTCACAAGGATCGGTGCTGTCATGTCGCATCCTCCACGGAAGCACATGAGCCTCCTCTGGTGCCTTCCATATGGATGGATGGGTTTACAGCCTCTACCCTCCTCCATGATGGGTTTGCAGCCTCTACCCTCCTCCATGACGGGTTTACAGCCTCTACCCTCCTCCATGATGGGTTTACAGCCTCTTCCCTCCTCCATGACGGGTTTACAGCCTCTACCCTCCTCCATGTTGGGTTTACAGCCTCTACCCTCCTCCATGATGGGTTTACAGCCTCTTCCCTCCTCCATGACGGGTTTACAGCCTCTACCCTCCTCCATGATGGGTTTACAGCCTCTACCCTCCTCCATGAAGAGATGTTTACAGTCTCTACTACCCTCCATGGAGGGTTATTTACAGCCTCGACTACCCTCCATGGAAGGAATTTTACACCCTCAACGGTGGGCATTCACCCCACATTATTATGAGCTCGGGGTAGAGTGGAATTCAAATGACCTTCTCTTCTGTGTAAATAGAATTAAAGGGGAACCCGGAGATCTCGTATAGCGAATGCGTTTACACAAGGTAGAAAATGAATAGCAATGGGGTCTAATATAAGGAGACATAAACCACACCGAAGTTCTTCGAAAGGGACACCATAACGAAGCCACGACCATCTCGCACGTCGATGAATTCGTGTTCTTTTTTCAAGCCACTATTTTGAAGGCAGTGATGAGGGATCAGCACTCAGAACCACCACCCCTGACCAACCAACCAACCATCCACCACCCCCTTAGCTAACTCTGTTATCCTTCCTCAGGTGCGAGCAATTATCTCGCTAAATATAGTGACTCAACTCCCCCACTACCACCACCATCATCATCATCATCACCACCAATATGACTCACACGATTAGACGTAAGAGCTCTTCTCCTCAGGGCGATAGAGGCTCGGATCCCTTCATTGTGATGGTTCACTCCGTTGAGAGTTATATATATTTTTTCCCTTATAGATTACCGGTATAGATATTTCACTCCGTGGAGATTTATATATATATTTTTTCCTTATAGATTACGAGTTTAAAAAACTTTTTGATTGTCAAGACTAATGACCCTTGATGAATGTAGTTCAGTGTTTGATTTTTTTTTTTTCATTCAGATGCTTACATTGGAATGACTAGGGTCAGAGTCCCGAGCCACAAGCCATCTATTTAGTCTTTCCCAAAAAGCCCGTGTTTAAGTCACGTACCCGCCTCCTAGTGATCTATCTTGGACACAAAATAGGTGTCATACTATTTACCCGCAACTTAATCCAATGATCGTTTCACAAACTAGGTTAAGAGGCAGTCTGCCACAAAGTCAGGTTGAAAGTATTGTACATGTTGGGTTGAAGTACTGTTAGAGATGGGATGATAAAGACTCAATTCTCACCCTCTTAACATTTACTGACACGTCCTCACTTTACACTGGCCTATATCATCGCTCATTCTAACAGACACACACATCTGCCTTAACCTGGTGTATATCAACTGACTGTTATATTTCTCTCTTGTCTGTCCCCTGATGATGTGATTATTACACGAAAGTGCACTTGGGAACTTTTTGTGTTTCATTTTCCCCGTGAACTCATAGGAATATATATATATATATATATATATATATATATATATATATATATATATATATATATATATATATATCTGTGTGTGAAGAAGGAATACATCCACGTATTCCCTGCGTGTCGTAGAAGGCACTAAAGGGGAGGGAGCGGGAGCTGAAATCTCCCCTCTCGTTTTTTTTTTTAATTTTCCAAAAGAAGGAACAGAGGGGGCCAGTTGAGGATATTCCAAAAAAGGCCCAGTCCTCTGTTCTTAGCGCTACCTCGCTAACGCGGGAAATGGCGAATAGTTTAAAAGAAAAAGATATGAGATTATGAGACGGGGCATCAAGAGTGTGAAACTCGACTCCCGTGAACAAAGTCGCAGTCACAAACATGAACAGTAAAGTTCATTACTTCAGAATTAGATAAAAGATCATTTCTTTTCCACAACTAAAATCCTCAAAGCGAGCTTTTATATTATTTCTTACTAGTAGAAAAAAAAGACTCTTTGATATTGCCCACTTTACCAGATTTAATTGTTATTAAAACTATACTAATAATTAATTAAATCTACAAAAGGTGCACCATCTTTTTCTCTCTCACTAATACTTGTTTATTTCTCCTTATATTTCATATCTTCCAAGATTTACTTACACTGGGCAATGTGCCCATAAAGGAGATATTCCATTGCTCAAAACGAAAAAAAAGAAATCAAGGCTCGTGCCCTAGTGTTATTATCATCCGCCAGCAGCTCTCGCTCTGTACCTCAGAATTTTATCTCCTCCCACACTTAGACACATAAATGAGATTTCTGTAGTGGTTCTCTCCAATGCACCGTTGTGTTACCAGCCACAGTACGGTTAGCTGAGGCTGGTTAAGCTTTTAGGCCTATATCGAAAAAAGCCTAGGTTATTAAGGCTACGTACGCCAACAGAAAAATCTTTCTGTAACAGCTTCGGGTGTTTAGAATATATATATATATATATATATATATATACATAACTCACGAAAGGTGAAAAAAATGTTGATATTATTCTGGTTGATATTGTTATACCACAAGATATGTTGAACATTGTGAAGCTGGAAATTGAATAAGTTACTTTGGTAACAGAGTGTGTGTTATGTTTATATTTGGGATTTTTCCTCACTGTTATTCTAATGTTTTGTAGTGAAGTTAATAGATTATTTACTGGAACCAGCAATAGATAGACGAGAGAAAAAGTGATGAAGGCTTGATTTTGTATGGAGGACCTAGCTAATGTCTGCTTTTTTTCTTTCAATTTTAAGTACCTGTATTTTATGAGGTGACATTTCTACACTCCTGGTGTCATTGTGGGACTTCTGCACGTGTGTTTGCCGATGTATATATACGTAAGTACGTATGTCTAATGTATATGTGTACGCATGTGCTTTAGCGTGTGAGCGTATTTACATGCCTGCAGGGTACAGGCAAATGTATGAATACAGTAGATCAAATGTATGTTCACAGATGGGCAGATGGCTAACTTTTTTTTTCCTCACCAGTCGGTCATATATTCTCTTCCTCTCCTCGTGTCATCCTTGCTGGTCACATGTGTTTCTGCCTACGCTCGTCCAGGTGCTCCCATGGAACTCCATTCTCGTTTGCTGTAATCAGTGACATTTCATATTTTTTTTTCCCCCCTCTGGTTCTAAACCCTTTACTGTGTTGGCGTTTTAGAATTTCATGAGCCAATCTTTGTGTCCCATTCATTAAAGGTTTTTCTCCCCAGTACTAGTATTCTACTAATATAACGAAGGTAATTGTTTCATTGGTTAATAATTCATTTTCTAGGTCATTTTCATTTAATGTAAGATTAATAAGATCTTACTTTTATTTTTTTCTTAATCACGTCATTGTCTTTAATTCTTTTTTCCACCTCTACTGTCACTCATCTTAAGCGTCAGTTCAACACCTCTGATTTATTTTTTTTCCTTTTTCCAATGGTTATTATGGGAAGATGGACGGCGAACCTCACTCGCTGGATGTCTGGCTGGCTGGTTTGACCACGGTAGCTCTCGAGGTCACGGACCAAGACCATCACGAACCATTGTATTCTTCCAGTGTCCTTCTCTTTCCTTTCATTCATCTCACCCTTCCCACGGCCGCCTGACACAACGGGTTTCTTTTCTTCTTTTTTTTCATTCTTTTTTTCTTTCTTTCCTCATCAATCAGCGTTCATGACGCCGTGGGGTTTACACTTCTCGACGAAAACCTTCACACACACACTTCCTCTCGTCACGGCCACACACCACCTGCTCAGGGTCCGGTCAGAACTCATTCTTCTACTGTAGAGGGTCTTTCGTAGGTCGTGAAATTCGCGGGCGGTCTGTTATGTTTTGCTCTCTCTCTCTCTCTCTCTCTCTCTCTCTCTCTCTCTCTCTCTCTCTCTCTCTCTCTCTCTCTCTCTCTCTCTCTCTCTCTCTCTCTCTCTCTCTCTCTCTCTCTCAGTCCCCTGCCTCTTGGCTAAATGATTACTTTAGGGTTCCAGTCTCCATCTTTCTGTATCTCGTGTGTGTGTGTGTGTGTGTGTGTGTGTGTGTGTGTGTGTGTGTGTGTGTGTGTAGTGAGACTTAACATGGACGTTCTTATAGGAATAAGTGAATATATAAACACAATAACTTCACCTTCTCGGTATAGACCAGCATAACACAATAATGCACAGTGTGTATTTGTTTTGTCAGTTTTGTGTTTTCTGTTGGTAAGGCGTTTTCTGGGGTTAAGGGGGCATCTTTGAGTAGAGGTTGCCGGAGTGTGAGGTAGAGGGGGGGCGTTTTTTTGTGTCTGTGGGTTGACGGTTAGTTATAGAGTGGTTTGGGTAGGAAAGGGAGTGTGTTAGTGCTGTTGCAAAGACCTGCAAACCGATCATGTTGAAGCTGGATTATTTGGGCGGATCCTTGTTTCCCTGAGTAAGTGTTTAGTGTCAGTGTAAGACCCAGGTGGGTGAGGCGTGGTTTAGACTGGAGCGGATGATTTATCTGTAGAGGATGCCGAGGGATTCCTTGTGTTGTGTCCCGATCTGACGCCACGTAGTGTCCAGAGGGCATTATGTGGTGATGTTTCTGGTATGGGGAATGAATGCCGGACGCGAAGCACGGTTTGGTTGCATAACTATTCCTTCGCATATTTTCCTTTCCATTTTACCATGTTCCAGAGTATCATTATAATACTTCAAGCGTTATGCGATCGACACACCACAACGAGCCTTTGAGATGAGTAACCACTCTTCCTTCCCCTAATAACCTTCCCCCGAAGTCTTGATTGATCCAGACCCGCGACTCACATATTCGTTTGCTTAGTCTTTCCTCCTGCTCATATCCACCTCGGCTTCCGTTTGCCCCATCTCCTAACTCATCTCGCGCGCGCGCGGATGAGAGAGAGAGAGAGAGAGAGAGAGAGAGAGAGAGAGAGAGAGAGAGAGAGAGAGAGAGAGAGAGAGAGAGATCTTTAGTAACTTATTCCGGCCCATCGCCGTGGGGAGGTGCCCCCGACTCGCGGACTAAAAGGCAAATGGACTGGACTCGAAATCACACCGCCGAGTGATCGAACCCTGCCAGAGGCAGCAACGGAAAATGGGCGAATAACTCCACTCTGTTGTGTTAATAACACAGCTTGATAGGGCAGGGGGTGGTGTATGGGGGGGGGGGGGGGCGGCACAGCGACTGAGCAACTAACTTCACAAGTACGTTGTCACTTTCGAATCATCCGCGTTCAGTGATAAAGAAAGCTCCTCTTTTCTCTCCGAGATCCATAGGGAATCGGCGAGCGTTAGTATGGTGTCGGAATCGTCTCGAACGCGCGGTGAAAGTTGTTCGAAGGTCTTATTTTCTTCCGACTGGTGATGCTCACTAGGCGTTGATGGCTTGGGTGACGACCCCCCCCCCCCCGGTAGTCAAGAACAACAACGCAGCTAAACAACCGACTAACGTAGAATTATCATCTCGTGAACGTCTGGAGAAGTTCCAGGCTTGAGAAGTTCCAGGCTTGAGAAGTTCCAGGCTTGAGAAGTTCCAGGCTTGAGAAGTTCCAGGCTTGAGAAGTTCCAGGCTTGAGAAGTTCCAGGTTTGAGAAGTTCCAGGCTTGAGAAGTTCAAGGCCTTTTCTTTTTTTGGATCAGTGATTCCGAAATTACTTTTGACAGCCTCCTAATGGCCCTTTTGCAAGTTGATAAGCTTGAAAGCCGAGAGAACCAACATAAACCCTGCCTCATCCACTCACCACAAGACGAAGACAACAGAAGCGCGTTAGGTAATGTCACCCACCGCGCCTCATTTTCTGCTCTGCCAACCTCAACACTGCCAGGCTTGATGTCAGTCCCTCCTCTTTACTGTGGTATCTCGAACAGCTACAGTTATTACCTCCAAACATTCACCGGCGTTTCAAACCCACCCGCATTACCAAGGGCATTCGGCCGTGATTATGTAAAAGTGGTGATGCCTATGTTCTTTGCCATTAATTGATAATCGTACGAAACTGGTCGTTGAACTCGTGTCCACCAACACTCACAGATGAGCCATCCATGTAGCGGCATTTATGTGCAAAATGCTTTGAAGGGTATAGTTGTGGGCGACCAACGCGTTCCAAATGGGCTTTAGATCATAACACACATTCACAGAAAATGTGATGATAGTGTGTATATGTTGCGTGTTGTTGGTGTCAGTGGATATCAGTGTTAGTCGTCCATCCTCTTTGTGTGTGTGTGTGTGTGTGTGTGTGTGTGTGTGTGTGTGTGTTTTAAATTTGATTGCTATCGACTACTGACTGGGTCATTAAGTCACAAATCGTTACACACAAAATATAGCCACAAAAAAACAGGTGGTTAATTGGGTGGTTATTTGGGCTCCGGGTCGATCGATTGCCAAGGTCGCTAAGGCCGTTATCGTCCATCTACTTACAATAACCGAGAAACCTTTAATTCGTGTACCACACACACACACACTCCCACTGTGCACGTGACCCTTACAGAGGCAGCGTGTGTGTGTGTGTGTGTGTGTATATAGATTCTCCACGACTAAGGCTGTTGTCAATGGGAGCCCATTCTCGGGGTGCCATATCTGGCACTGAGACAGGTATGTGTGTGTGGTTCGGGGGTACCAGTACTAGCATAGTCGGTCAGGCCCGTGTGTTGACACGTCTAGAGTCTAGTGAGTCCTTACAGATGGAGGGAGGGATATGTTTTGCGTAAGGTGTGGACCGCGGTGCACTATACTGGAAGTTAGACATATTCCTCACCAATGAATAAATGAGGAGCCAAAATCAGTCAGATCGTGATGTTTTATCTGTCGGTGTAAGGTTGTGGTGTGGGGTGGTGGTGTAAGGTTGTGGGTGTGGGGTGGTAGTGGAATCACTTTCTAGCTTAGAATAGTTATTGAATTCAAAAACACGTACGTATATATGTCTGGTAAGTGTACCATGGCTTTGTAATCATTCAGCAACAAATACCCATTAAGTATAACAAAGATATATATATATATATATATATATATATGTGTGTGTGTGTGTGTGTGTGTGTGTGTGTATGTGTGTGTGTGTGTGTGTGTGTGTGTGTGTGTACTGTGGTAATAGCGTTTGTGGTGCATTTTTGATTTCATGGCTGCATGACATTTCATTAGGCTTCAGCTGAATAAAAGATCGTGCCTGTTGAGAGACGACCTGTCCTTCAGTCAGGTGGTGGGCGCGCAGTAATGAGATGGTCTCGATAGACAAAAGGAAAATAGTATTTGCAGTGTTTTAATCTGCTTCCCCCACAAAGGCTAGCACAGACTAATTTAACTTTGGGAGTATCCCAGTTGTTAGAACAGTTGAGTACAATCAGTGCTCGACTTAATTGTGGTTTCTAAAGTCCTTTTCACTTACGAGACAATAAACTTGCATTGCCCACGCCGGTTATAACTGCGTGCATGGAAATGCATC
Organism: Panulirus ornatus; assembly: GCF_036320965.1. NCBI lineage: Eukaryota > Metazoa > Arthropoda > Malacostraca > Decapoda > Palinuridae > Panulirus > Panulirus ornatus. The sequence continues at coordinate 5,244,142 of NC_092239.1, forward strand.
GCCCAGGGTTAGCCCCAGGACACAAGCCTGACGTTATATATATATATATATATATATATATATATATATATATATATATATATATATATATATATATATATATATATATATATATATCACCAAAAAGCATAGATATCCTGTTGGTGGTTTTCCTTGTGAATATAATGTGACAGTAGCGCTGGTAACTATTATATCATAGAAAAGTCTCCTTCTTCTTTTTGGAGTGGATTTCTTTTTGTTTGTATTTGCTTGTTGTTTGCAATTATGTCCCCAGAAACTTTGACATTTTCTGGGAACATACGTAACATTGGCTAAATTCTCGTGTGAACATTGTTGCTGAATGCTGGAATATGATATATATATATATATATATATATATATATATATATATATATATATATATATATATATATATATATATATATATATATATATATATACATATGTATATATGATTATAGATCCGTTTTTCGCATCAACAGGATAACTCAAGGGTAACATTGAGTGAGGTAAATACAAAAGGTTTGGTATTTTGCCGATTCATATACCACCTCCTCCTCCTTCGTCTAGCTGTTCAGTGTACTGTATATATTTTCTCGAGAGCCACACGTGCAGTGAAACCGTAACGTAAGTTTAAAATTTTCTAAAGATAATGAATACATATATATATATATATATATATATATATATATATATATATATATATATATATATATATATATATATGTATATATATATATATATATATATATATACATTTTTTTTTGTCGATTGCTCGTTACAAAATGGAACTGTCGGCCTTAATGGTCGTGAAAGTCGATAAGCCTAAAGCGGAAATAACCAATCAGCCACGTTCTTGAATTTAACGGCCAACAGCCAATAGTCATTTAGCCAGAAACTGTAGTTCACATATACAAATTACAGTTAGTATATAAGCAGCTTTAATTCTGCATATGTTTCAGTACACTCCTCCACCAGCATAAAACAAGGAGTCAGAAACTGTTTGTGGCAAGAGCGAGAGGTGACCATAATATCAAATTCTTATTTTTTCTCTCTTATTGCGGTGTTTTCGTCATAACAGAGACGCGAGATATTCTAATCACAGTGAAATGTCACTTGTATATAAGTCTTCCCTGTATGCGATGTTTTTTGTTTTCTTTTTCATCAGGTTAGACGCATCTGCCTGTGTGGCGAATCACAAAGTCGGGTATGAGAGAGATCTTTCGTCCGTTCCTGTATTTCTTGCTACTGAGAGAAAGGTTTATATCAATTTTACTTTTTTAGAGTTACTAAATAAGCGACAGAGTATGCATCCTCTGTCTCTATTTCCGAGCCTACGCTTACATAATTCTGTCACACTGTTCGCCCCGGGGCGCTACCCCATTAACTCCCAAATTGCTAATTATTCTCAGACATTTATAGCCGTTCTCTCACGTAAATACCAATCAGTTACCAGTCCATTCTGGGCTGCAGGTATTGACGGTGGGAACGGTCATACCAGAGCACCAGTTTACAAGGTATTCAGCCGTTTTTTTTTTAACGCTATCAACGCCGCAGTATATATACTTCCTCCCGATAGAAAACCTAGGACAAAAGTGTATCTTAAAATGTTATGACTAATGAACCCCCAAGAGCGTTTTGCTTCCCCTTTTTCACCGTGTTTTGCTCCTGCTTTTTGCATGTTGTGTGTCGCATATCTAATCATGATGGGGGGGGGGGGGGGGATATGCAGGAGTGAGAAGTATATATAAACAGACGACGATCTTAAATAATTAAGTGTCGGTTATTTATCTAGAGTGTACACGCCTTATTGAGACTCATCGCTATACATTGCTCACTAACCACACACACACAGTCGTGAACACCATTTAATATTAAAGATAGAAAATAGTATTATCTTTCTCTCATTATGTGTATCTCGTATAAATGTTTTGAGTTTATTATTTCTCACGAGTCTGAGTTATGTAACTTTTAGCAGTTGATATACAGGCCTCGGTAACCGAAGTGGTGTACCAGGCTAGGCTGGCCCCCTCTTATTCTCAGAGGTTGGTTCTGGAGCGCGCCGCGCGCTGGCTGCTCCAGGAGGGCGAGAGACGAGGCAGGGTCCCAGGCGTAGGGTCATTAGGTGGCTGTGGCTGGTGGTGAGCGGGTGCGCCAAGCGGGCCGCTCCGACACTGTTGTGTGTGTGTGTGGAGGTGCGCGCCTGTGGCGAGCTCGGGTGATGTGCATGTGTGTCGCATATAGGAGGCGGGCGGAGGGAGTGTGGTTTACCGTCCGAAGGCTGGTGTAGTGTAAGCAAACTTTGAGAACGATGAATATCCATATACAAAAGATTTTTCGATTCAATAAAACTATTGGAGATTTCAAGGATTTTCACCATGTGGAAACGAAGTGTATAGACTTATTTTGACTGAGGCGGTGGTGTGTGTGTTTGTGGTTAGTCACGTGGTTCTACGTGGTTTCCGCACAGGTGAGATGCTCCCTAACCCCCTCAAATAAAACACCCCCAAGCACTTATTTCGCCCAGGGGGTCTGGGTGGTGTCGAAAACGTGCAGGAGAGAAGGGGTTAAAGGTAAGGTCGTCCAGCTGTTGAAAGAGGCTTATGGATAATACCGAGAGGAAAAAAAAAGGTAGACATACGACCCCAGTGTTCGTCTTGGTTAAATAGTATTATGAAACGATATGTGAATGCCAGATTTTTATTATAAGTAAATCTTGATAATTTGAGAATGGCAGTATTCTAACTGTTACACAGGAGTGACTTATGTATACAATACGAATTTGATTTTAGCTTATTGTTACGGGAAGTAAAAGAAAGATTATGCTTCAAAATGTTGGGGGATTCAGATACAATAACTTAACATAATGTGGTTCGCGATGTGTGGTTAGATCTCTTATAATTTTTGGAATGACCTGAATTAAAGTGTTTGTCCATATCACCTAAAAACACCGATTACTGTAGATTAAAGTCTTTTAGAAGTTGATTGATTTGTCTCTAAAGATGTAAAAAATAAAAAAATAAGAAAGTATATTGAGATAATTTTTGTTACAACTTTTATGTGAATCAAACATTAGGTCACATAAGAAATATTCCCAAAATAGTCATAGGTACCTGTTAACTGCAAGCAATTCCCAAAACTTCAGGAAAGTAATATGTTCCACACACTAGTCGTGTAAGTAGTCAAATGTCTGCCTACAAGTAATTACTCTGTTATCAACACAAAATGTTGTCAAACATGCCTAGGAAATGGGCAGTGGTGATTGCACGGACAATTATGTATATATAAAGAATATATTCGGAAATCTTGTGAGTGATCATATGAAGTCAAATGATTCTCATGCGTTATATACATAATCACAAACATGAGTTAATATCATTTTGGGGGGAAGTCCAGGATATTTTTTTTTTTTTACATATGTAACCCCTGGCCATTGACCCGTCTTCAAACAAGTTATCTTTTCACCCAAGCTTATCCAAAGACCCACCCTTGCATGCAGTGAGAGCGTGTATGGTCTTTGAACTCTCTTAGGCAATTTCGGTTGAAGGTTTACAAGGTGACATTGACAGTCATGATAACTTTGACAGTCGACACATCTCCCAGGGTTCAAATAACTAACCAACCAGTTAGATGTAATTAGACCACACAACGTAACTGTCATCATAACTTATACACGCTGTTGTTGTACTGTGAGAAGTTATGCGTTTTTTTTTACTTCATTGTAACGTTCATTGAAGTTTTTAGAAGGGAGACAATAAATGTTTAAAGACTCATGGATACTGACATAGATGAATATTGAAGTAGGTACTTCTCAGTAACTTATTCAGGATATAGATTGCATGTTTGTGTGTGGGTGGGTGTGTGTGTTGCTTGCTGTGTAACGCAAAGTAAAGGGGGGGAAAGAACCTTTGATGGCTCATTTCGCTAAATGGATTATAACGCTTAAAAAAAAAAAAGTAATTTTAGATTCAGGAAAAAATTGAAAGTATTTTGTTATTGAAGTTTCTAGTCTGGTAACATTAAGTCTTTGAACCCCAAATTATTCAAATTATTCGGTATGAAGGTAAATGTGTTTTATTTGTTAACATAATTGTGGACGTTGGGTCCCCACCACCAGCGTTTAGATACGTTTAACGTGTACGGTACGCATTCGGTCGTTATTAACTGCACTAAGTCCCGTACTGAACTGTGCATGACTCATTTTTATGTGGTGAGTATGTGCGACCTTAGAGTTATCCATGACACCCAAAGGTCTTCATAACTTTTTGGGTTGGTGAATGTAAGTTGCCTTAATGAATCCGTAGTTGCCAAGGCTACAACCCAACACAACAACCAACCAATTTAATGAACTGTGATTATATATATATATATATATATATATATATATATATATATATATATATATATATATATATATATATATTAGTTGACTTGAACATATGAAGGTGTTTAAGACTCTTCGATTGATAGGTTACTAAGTAAACTATCATAGTGACCCCCTAAGAGTTCATTAGGCCTGAGGTCTTAATAAAAAACTAAATATAGAAGTGTAGTTTAGAAGAGTGAACTGTTGTTGACCATTATCTGTAACAACGTGCATGTATATAATGGAGGGACCTGGCGAAATGCACCATAAATTTTGGATTCATTGTTAATATGTAATAATGCCAGGCGCCCAGAGTATTATCAAATGATACTCATAGATCTACGAAATTCTATTCATGTAATGCATGTTTAACGCCTGTAATATATACTCTGTAGTGATGACTGAATGGCAGCCAGTAACCACTGGAATGAGCAATGTAATGTCATTTATTTCAGTGATTCGTTTGAATTTTATAGTGTATGGTACCAATTCGGTATTATTAACGAATACAGTAATTGACAGTAGTTGTAACCCACGTAATTTCATGTGTATTCTTTATTGGTCATTGATGAGTTGCTGGAATGAGTCTGTAAAACTACAGGAGATAGGAGTCGTTTTTTTTTTTCTAAATTGGGAAGTTATTAGCTCCTGGCAGAGCAGTGATTCTTTACACTGTAGGAGTACATATGTCCTTCTTCTGATTTACTGTTAAACGTCTTAATAATTCCTTGTACTTAAGCTTGAAGGAAAATGAAGAACTCTATTTAACTTGCGTACCTTTCTTTTTTTTTTTTTTCTAAACTTTCAAGAACTCATTTAGAACATCAGTCAGAATGACTTGAGAGAATATGAACTGACACAATAAAAGATGTGCAAGTAATGTGATTATAACAATTGTGAAAATAGATTATAACTTGATGTTGCCTTTGGTTATAACTGTAAGTGAATGTATGAATGTTATAAAACCACGTCGTGATCATCGATCAGAGATGTATAGTTTTCGCACTAAAAAGTAAAGCATAGATAAAGTCTTGATGGTAAGCTCCCGTACTCTTTGGGAGCTGAAGTTGTTAAATGAATGAGTTTTATAAAAAAAAAAAAGGTGAAGTACATACAAAGATATATTCATATTCAGGTTAATTAAAAAACCATATATATATATATATATATATATATATATATATATATATATATATATATATATATATATATATATATATAGTGACTGAATGGTCTCAGAATTGTCCTTTTTTGATTAATGATTGCAACGACGTTGTGATGGTTATAACGACGTTGTGATGGTTGTAACTTGACATTGTGATGGTTGTAACCTGACGTTGTAATGATTGCAACGACGTTGTGATGGTTGTAACCTGACGTTGTGATGGTTGTAACCTGACGTTGTGATGGTTGTAACCTGACGTTGTGATGGTTTTAACTCGACGTTGTGATGGTTATAACGACGTTGTGATGGTTGTAACCTGACGTTGTGATGGTTGTAACCTGACGTTGTGATGGTTGTAACCTGACGTTGTGATGGTTGTAACCTGACGTTGTGATGGTTGTAACCTGAAGTTGACGGCCTTTAATGACCCTGGCAGAGTCGATAGCTCTATAGCTCAAATAACCAAGCGACGCACGGGGATAAGACACGAGGGAGGAAGGACACGTGAGGAATAGTCATCACTATTTTTCATTTTATATATATTGTGTTGACCTGAAGTCACTCGTACAATTTAGATATATTGTGTTGACCTGAAGTCATTCGTACAATTTAGATATATTGTGTTGACCTGAAGTCACTCGTACAATTTAGAAGTTAAGGATTACGAAGTTTATTTAGTATTGATCAAGTGAATGAGTCGTCATCGTAAGGTAAGAATGCCATTCAAAGTGGAAAAAAAAAATAAAGACCATTACGTATGAGTAAGTGTAAATGTTTCAAGATGGTGACAGAGGCTATTGATCTGGGTCATTAAAGTGCCAAGTTAATTTTGAATAACTTGAAAACAAAAAGAATTGTCGATAATAACGTGAAGATGATATACTACATGATACATCATTTTCTGGTAAAATCGTATAGTCCTTTGATATTTCATTTATTCTTATTTCATTTTATTATATTAATTTTTTTTATTTTTATTTTTTTTGGGGGGAAGAGGTATTTTCAAAGCATCCAACACAAGTAAACGAACTGAAATCATGAATCACTGAGACAGATTATATTTAGAAGTGATTGGAAACAAATATAAATACAAGAAAAAAAAAAATAGAAATACCCCAATCAACAAATAAGCAAATTAAAGATGTGAGTCGCGGTTCTCAGCTTGTGAATTAGTTTTATCGATGACCCCCCTCAACTCTCTCTCTCTCTCTCTCTCTCTCTCTCTCTCTCTCTCTCTCTCTCTCTCTCTCTCTCTCTCTCTCTCTCTCTCTCTCTCTCTCGTGCGCGCGCGTATAAGTACACGCACTTACATAGTAACGCGTTATGAAACCACCTCTCCCATAGACTATAAAGGTGACGTTGCACAGCGCTATATGAAAAAAAAAAAAGAAAAAGAAACTACATTTCGTAGCGTAAGGGTGAGAAGAAAAAAAAGTAAAGAATATATATAGATCATCCGTCTTAATCACGTATAATCGACAAAGTGAACACTTCTTCTTCATCAGCGTTGAAGCCCATCAGTGGGGAATATGAGCGAGTCATTTTTACACACCGGGGAGAAAAAAAGAAGAAGAAAGTGTATGTATGTACGTTGAATATCATCAGCGTTACCGGGTTGTCTTGTACACACCACACACACCATCATTCCCTCCCTCCTTCACCGGAGCGTTATTACTCTCCATTACGTGGACGAGTACAGGCGAATGGTTCCGTGTTGATATGGTCTGCTCTTGCGTATGTTGTATATCACACGCGTTCTTATCCTTCGTAAGATGGATACTGTTTATCCTTCCTAGAGGACCCAAGTTCGATTCTCCTTTCTTTGGGATTGTAGCAAAATCTTCCGTGCTGATGGATTTTCTAGTGAATCTTCCGTGTTGACGTATCCGAAGAAGTGTTTGATCTGTTTTGTGACTGGTTTTTACACACGATCTCCCTTTCGTTATTCGCCTTCTCTCTGTTCCTTGGTGGAGCAACATCTCCATCATATCTCGCCAACAGTGGTGGCCCTCAGGGCTCTCCCCTGTCGCCTACCCTCTTCCTGGTTTCCATACATGATCTTTCTTCGCCTTACAACCCAGTTCACTCCCATGGCGATGGATGATTCCACTCAACATACTTCAACTCACTTTCCCCAACCCTCATTTTATTTTTTAAATCTTTATTAAAGATAGACTTTTTGAGTATAACCATCGCCTTCATTGTATCATGGAAACTACATATATAGAACCTCATTTTCCCCTCAGTATGTGGTACTACGTTCGTGTCCAGGGTAGCCCCTCTTCCATCTCTCTCTCGTAGTCAAGAGTGGAATCAAAATGCCTTCTATCTTAATAACTCTCCTGTCATAACTTATCTTCAACGAACCCCTTTCCATCTGCCGTGATATTACTGCCTAGTCCTCTGTACTTTGAGTATCATTATGGCCACTGCTCACACGAGCTGTTGTCTGTGTGTGTGATCCCGTAGCGCACGTCTGGCTACTGCTGCTTCACCTTAGCTTCTGTAAGGAAACCAGCCACACGAGGACCAACCGTTGTGATGACACCTACTTTCCCTTGTATAGCGAAAGTGTGGAGGTCTATTTCGTCTTTTCTCCTCTTCCTTTTCCTTACCTTTCATGACGTGGGCATGATTTTGCGCGTGTCACTTTGACTTTTAGCATATTATCATTTTGGACAACCGCAGTACCCGCTTTAATGGGCTTCTTCAGCTTCGGAGCTGCGCTACAATCAGAAGCGAGGTAATGAAAGACTTGTGGAGGACCTGTATGTGACGTTCATGAAATAGGAGTGACTTTCGCGGTGCCTTCGGCAGCCCCCAGGTCAGAGCCGCTGTAAGCGTTGAGAATCTTGTTAAAAAGATGATTCTAAGTCTGTCATCTCCTGATTCGACTCGACCTCTGAATTAACAACACAGTCATATACTATGCACGTAGGTAACATTCAAGTGTCGCGTTGAAGGCGAGGGGAACGATTCTAATGTCATTTTGCTGAATCTTTCTTTACTCCGAGATAGATCCATTATGTACTGACGACAGTGCAAAGGCAAGAGCGAATTCGAAATCAAAAGGTTGAAGTATTCATCTAGACCATATCCAGACCGTTTTATACCTGAACTCTTAGAAATATGTACGGCAAAAATCACATATGAAACTAAGGATTTAATCTGAAATAAATGTGGCCTACAGTATAGCTTTCAACTTCGAAATCGAGCGTACAGGCAAATTTTAGAACTAGCTTTGTTTTCTAGTTAAGACAGTGTAGAAAATAATTCGATCTTTTATGTTGAACATGAACATACAAACTGACAATACATATTACAGTATAAAATATAAAATCATAATGGTCAAATATGACAGTACAAACTAATTTACATAATATTAAATTCAACAAACTTACGTTATAAAAAGTCATTTAAAGTTACGTGATATAAAATTCTATAATATGATATAAAGCTCATGGTAAGTTCAGAAATCTTCCGTCGCCACAAAAATTATCAAAAATTCACACTTGGCTCGCTGGTGTTGTTGACAAGTTGAATCCTCCTCCTGCTGCTGCTGCTGGCTGCCAATCTCTGGGAGAAGTTGGTAATGGCTTCCCCCGGAGTTACCGTCTTTATTAGACCTAATTAGTCTGGGCACTTGTTCACCTAGCCTTCTCCACCACCACCACCACCACTACTGCTCCCAAAACCCGTCACAGATTGCTGAAGGTGAGGGAGCGTGGGGAATGAGAGGTTATTTTTAGCTCTGAATAACGTTCATTGCCAATTTTGGATTTTGTTCCTTCGGAATTCATTATCGAAAAAAAAGAAAAAAGAAAAATGATTCCGTGTCATGTCGGAAAATATCTTTCGTAGGGGTTGTAGTAGTAGACTGTTCAGTGAACGCTTTTAGACGTGACATTAAATTCCCGTCGTCACACTTTCGATAAAGAAATAGATACGAGTCTTCAGAAATAGATAGGGTGGGGGGTGGGGGGGGGGGTAAAGGCATTTCCAGTCCCTCACACTCTGTCTGTTCTGGGAACTCAGCCACGATTTCCTGGACCTCTCCGTCCGAGCCTCCGGTCATGGAAGTTCTACACATGTTGAGTTTCGAGGTGTTCCTCCAGCCTAACCTACCCTCGTCTCGCACACCCGACCTCCGACCTCCTCCTCCTCCTCCTCCTCCTCCTCCTCCTCCTCCTCCTCCTCCTCCTCCATGCTGCGTTCTGTGGGGTTCCGTCTAGCTCACATGCGTTTATATTATTTTTTTTTTTTCTCCCTGTGTTTGGGAGGGTAACTTTAACAATTTGGTGTGTTTTGGGGAAGACTCGACAGTTGAGAAACATAGGAAGAGGAATATGACAGAGAGAGAGAGAGAGAGAGAGAGAGAGAGAGAGAGAGAGAGAGAGAGAGAGAGAGAGAGAGAAGGAAGTGAGGAGCGATATTAATAATGGGAGAAAATTCGTGAACACGACACAGCGAGCGCTCCACATATCACAGGTTACCGCCCCGCTCCCTGCACGACTGTGTGTGTGTATATATATATGTGACCTGAAACACAGCCAACACGCTATTGAAACACATCTAGCACGCTAATGGAATACAGCTAACACGCTTATGGCCTGTTCGCTTCTCTTGACATCCCGCCATCCTTCATCGAAGATTTGCAGGTCTTGGCAACAAATTCATGCGGAGGGCCAGTGTCATTTGTACACACACACACACACACACACACACACCAGCTATCGTATACACACACACACACACACACACACACACCAGCTATCGTATACACACACACACCAGCTATCGTATACACACACACACACACACACACACCAGCAATCGTATTATCCACTCTCTACATATGTATGCTATGATTTTCACTCTAAATTTCCTGACCCCTCTTCCTCCTGAACCCTTACCCAGTCAGGCCATATAGCGTGAAAGTAACGTTAAGTTATTTTATACGGTAGGGTAGGAATGGAGTAGGGGATACTGAAGAAAGATTTGAATTAGAATCGTGTAATTGGAGTTTTGGTTTAGAGGACGCGCGTAGGTTATTACAGGCGATGTGGATTTTTTTTTTTTTTACAGTAACAGGTGAGTTAGATGCTTTTCCAGGATTTTTTTTTTTTTTTTTCCAAAAGAAGGAACAGAGGGGGCCAGGTGAGGATATTCCAAAAAAGGCCCAGTCCTCTGTTCTTAACGCTACCTCGCTATCGCGGGAAATGGCGAATAGTATGAAAAAAAAATATATATATTTATATATATATTTATATATATATATATGTATATATATATATATATATATATATATATATATATATATATATATATATATATATATATATATATATATATATATATATAGTAATATCATTTCCCTCACGGTGCAACATGATCCCCTGGGGATAGGGGAGAAAGAATACTTCCCACGTATTCCCTGCGTGTCGTAGAAGGCGACTAAAAGGAGAGGGAGCGGGAGGCTGGAAATCCTCCCCTCTCATTATTTTTTTTTTAATTTTCCAAAAGAAGGAATAGAGAAGGGGGCCAGGTGAAAATATTCCCTTAAAGGCCCAGTTCTCTGTTCTTAACGCTACCTCGCTAATGCGGGAAATGGCGAATAGTTTGAAAAAAAAAAAAAAAATATATATATATATATAAATATATATATATATATATATATATATATATATATATATATATATATATATATATATATATATATATATATAAATCATGTTGCACTGTGAGGGAAATGATAATACTAGATGTAGTATATATATTTGTTGTGGATGACAATTAATGGATTTCATTGGTTAAACATAACACGTGGAAACTCTATTTTATTGTCATGAATACACTTGTATTACTCTGTTCTGTTCGTGTCAAAAGAAAAATAGGTCATGCCTTTGGGTGTAAACAGCGGGATAATAATAATGAAAGGTAAAAGTAATATTCAAATGGTGTATATTCCACCGATTGTAGGAAAAATGTATGAGAAAGACAGGAAAGGTTTGATTTTGGAAATTGGACTTGCATCTTTTTAGTTTTGGAGAGGGTTTGGAGAGGACATCTGTCGTCTTCTTCAGGGTTACATAGCCAAATATTTGACCTTAGTGATAGGCTAAATTGTTGATGCCTCTTAGAAGTAGCTTATTCTCGTTTTCTATAGTCTAAGAGGCAGTGACTTACCGAGTAAACTGGCTTGTTCTAACTGACCTTCTCCGAATGTTTTACTCGAGATGCGGGGCAGATGGTTATTGTGGCACGAGGGAGCGAATCTCGCCCTCTGCAAAAAATTTTTTAGGGAGTCGCCTCCATCCAAGCTACGGTTTCTTCATGAAGAGACTAAAACTCCCTCGAAATCGAACCGAGACCACGAGCCCCTCCATAACGCCCCAGCTGGCGTTCCCTGATGAGGCAGATTACAATTCTTCCATCAGACAGACCCTCCCGGAGTGGGTAATCTCTCGTTTTAAAGGAACTAATCCCAGAGACGTCCCGAGAAACGTTACTCACAGCTGCTGGTGGTCATCACGTAGAACTACTTCCTCTTTAATCCCGGGCGTGTTGATGATGATGATGATGATGATGATGATGATGACAGCAGGTCGGAATTTCTCTCTCTCTCTCTCTCTCTCTCTCTCTCTCTCTCTCTCTCTCTCTCTCTCTCTCTCTCTCTCTCTGTGCTCGAGGAGAACACGGTCTGTGATGCGGGGCGAAGATATGGATCACATATCCGTCGTGCGTAAGAACGGAGCGTCGTTGTTATAGTCACGGGGCATTAGAATGCTAAAGTCACTCTCCCTTCCCCGTCTCCACTCCTCTCCTCCTCCTCGCACACCCACATCTTCCCACTCTATAAACCTTAGCCGCCTACCCCCAACCTCTATATACACGAGAACACACCCGCACCCGCCCACCAGAGTCTCGGGAACTCCAAACTTTCTGTCCGAATTAGACGCAAAACACAAATTATGGTCTATAACAATAAACAGCGAGCAAAACTTTGACAATAACTTGGGAGATAAATGGATTCCCAAGGGATCCGCGAGTTTTAAGCTTGGTCTGATGCCTCGGTAAATTAGTTTCCTACATATTCATAATACTTTAATAACTTATCAAAAGTTTTTCCCAACAAAGCCACAGACGTACAGTCATATATGACAGCTCGGAAACACACGAACACATACTTTCAGACGTACATGAAACGCACACATGTGTGTTTTTGTATCATTATTTTTTCTCGTTTTTTTTTTTTTTTTGTTGTTGATACATGTTAGCTGGTTCTCGCGTGATCAAGGTAGCGCCAAGAATAGAAGACACAGTGTCAGAGGAGAATTCATGGACTATATACCACTATATCCCGAGGATCGAACCCAGGATCGTCTGTGTGGCAGCCAGGTAACCTAACACCCCCCCCCCCCAAGTCTCTATTTATAATCCCACATTACCGTAATGCCTTGGGAGTCGATTAGAAAACCTCCCTTCATTGTCCAGCGCGTGAGCGGCAGTCTTTCCACCTCGTAAGGGATGCGTGAACGCATTAACGGGATCCGTGAATCAGCGAGCGAAGATGCTGTGTGGAGTTCATCATGGCATGGGGGGTTAAGACTACCTGGCAATCACACAGATGGTCCGGGGTTCGATTCTCGAGGTATGGTGATAATTGGACTACATTAGATCTCATATGTACATTACATGGTATAGTATGTATGGTATATATATATATATATATATATATATATATATATATATATATATATATATATATATATATATATATATAGGGAGCCCTCGATATATCGCTATCCTATTTTCCCGAGTTTTTGATATACTGTCCCTCATTTTTTTAGGCAAAATATTTTGTGGAAAATACTGAAAATGTTAATTTCTCGGCAAACCTATTTACCATAAATATGATAAAAAGATCAGGGGAAAAAAATCGCAGTAAAAGTGAAGCTCCGTACGGGGAAAAAAAATGAGGGGAAAATTATGAGAACCAAATTCAAAGTAATTCATGGTTGACAGTTTGGTATTATGGAAAGTTTAATACATATATCGCCACATTATTATGAATTCCCTTTTGCCTGTCATGTAGACGTAAAAGAAGGGCGACTGGTTAGCAAACTGCGTTGCCAAAAACATGAGATGGCTTTCTGCTCCTGCAAAACTCAAACGTTTTCAAATTCCATACGCCGATAGACGTGGGGAGAGAGAGAGAGAGAGAGAGAGAGAGAGAGAGAGAGAGAGAGAGAGAGAGAGAGAGAGAGAGAGAGAGAGAGAGGAGGGGGGTTACGGACACTCATCTTGTAGCCTCGCTTGGTTGATGAGGGCACGACAACAACGTGTGAGACTGGCGTATTAACACCATCACTTGAGCCTGCCAGCCATAGTACCATTACTAACATTCTTTTGAATTTCCTCGTTTTCTGTGAAACGTAGGTCATGTTAGACATCACACAAAAAATGTAACCTTCCCTCCTAGCTTTCCTTGATAGACGGTAAGGGTTTTATCTCACCCTAATGTTGTGTGTTAACGAACGGTAAGGTGACTGCTGTGATGATAATAATAATGATAATAATGATAGTCATAATAATGATTATAATTATAATAATAATGATAGTAATAATAATGATAATAATAATGATAATAATGATAGTCATAATAATGATAATAATTATAATAATAATGATAGTAATAATAATGATAATAATTGTGATAATAATGATAGTAATAATAATGATAATAATTATAATAATAATAATAATAAAAGTAGTGATTATATTGCTAATGATAATAATATTGATAATGATAATAAAAGTAGTAATTATATTGCTAATGATAATAATACTAATAATGATACTAATAATAATGATAATAATAATAATAATAATTGCTAATGATAATAATAATGATAATAATATTGATAATTATAATAATAATAATGATAATAAAAGTAGTTATTATATTGCTAATAATAATAATGATAATGATAATAATAATAATAATAATAATAATAATAATATTAATAATAATAATAATAATAATAATAATAATAATGCCTTTTCAAAGAAGTTAGACACGGCGTCATACACATTTCGAGTTTTATACTCCATCGTTGAAGCGAACATTCAGTAGTGACTGAATACAGTCGAGTTATCAAACGGTATCAGCGGCAGTGTTGTGGTGTATACCAGAGATTATACATACACACGCTGCTCGCTGGTGGCTACGATGACTGGCAATGTTTAGCGCCTGACCTTTTCCGCGTCAGTTGAACATGACGGAAAGATACGTCTAGTTATTTTCTGTTGTACATATGTTACCGGACTCCTCCTCCTCCTCCTCCTCCTCCTCTTGTTCGAGGTTACACAGCAAGTGATGAAAAGAAGTCACCACGAGTTCCAGTCTCGCCTGGTAACTTCTCACACCAAAGCAATGCAATTTTTTTTCCCTGCTACTGGTCGTAGCGCATACCTTTGGTGCAGCGGGAGCGCCTTGGGAAAGGGGTCATGGATTAACTCAGGACCCCTTTCAAGGAAGGGGCTCCAAAGCAATTATAGGTATAGATGTTTGGTGTACACATGTAATATGATAGGGTGGTTGTGGTTATAACAAGATATGTTGGGTTGTGGCACGTGAACTGTCAGGAAAACCGATGATTGCTCAACGCACAGGGGCTTCCTCGGTGTTGTGGTGAGCGTCAGTGACAATTCTTCACCCATGGGCCCGTCCGGGTTCGAATCCAAGGCGCGGTTGTCAGCTGTTCATCCTCCCCTCGAGGCTGGTTGATTAATGGGTATCTGGCTTAGGCTACGGTGTGTGTGTGTGTGTGTGTGTGTGTGTGTGTGTGTGTGAGAGAGAGAGAGAGAGAGAGAGAGAGAGAGAGAGAGAGAGAGAGAGAGAGAGAGAGAGAGAGAGAGTAAAGATCCGAGGATTATACAAAGATCAGGGACGGGACGACACGATTGTAAAAACTCCCCTACTAAGACAAATATAATGATCACACACACACTGACACACACACACACACACACACACACACACACACACACACACACACACACACACACACACACGCCTGTACACCGGTTCCTTGTTTACAGACTGTAAATGATGTGCTTTTGTTTCTAGGATTTGTACATATTATGTTTCACCTCTATACGGTCTCCGTCTCGCTCACGTTCGAGCTGTGGTTTTGGATACATGAAGCTCCGAGAGTACGTGGCGTGTGTGTGTGTGTATCTAAATATCCCAGCGTGTTATGAGGGCCTCGTGTTCCAGTTTTGTCTCCTCCCATACGTTCATATCAACTTGGCGCCTTCATAACCTCAGGAAAATGATATACCGTCAACCCCGTTAATCCTATTTACTTTTTTACCGTGAATTCAAGGAGTGAATACCAACTTTTCCGTTCACATGCCCCGGTGTGAGAGTCGTTTACTTCGCCTGTATGTGTTCCACGATAGTTTTTTTTTCCCCTCGGGCCTTAAGTTCGAAGTCTGAAGTCAGTCTAAATATTGAACACTTTTTTTCGTTTATCTTTTTTTCCTGGAAGTACTTTATATATCTTTGCGACTGTCGCTGCTGCTGTCTCCAGGCTCTGTATTTGTATTCGTATGTATGCAAATACCTGGATATATAAACATACCTGACGACTCAGCAGCGCCCGCTCTGGTTGACATGTCGAATGTACCTGGTATATTCAAGAGTATATTCAGGTATGGGTGTATATCCGTTTCACGAATATATATATACCCTTGACGGCTCTTTCAGTTCACACGGGATGAAAAAGCATTCTTGTGCACACGTTCCTCTGTCCTAGTGTTGCGACTGCTACAGTTGTTGTGTATACGTACGTCGCCTGTTGTTTTGTTTGTTGTGTAATAACAGAGTCAAGCAGAAAGCAGCGGGTCAATGGGTCCCTTACGAGGCCGTCCGGGGTAATGGAAAAGATCGGAAACGACCATTGTCGTGGTAAGAGAAGGCGAGGATGTTAGTGGCTTAAAAGGGAGATACATGTAGACTTCATTAGGGGACTCAAAGAGGCGGCGCAGGTAATCGTTCCTTCGTGGTTACACATTGTACATATAATAGCTTGTGTTGGTATACCTGCCTCGTCTGTCTTGTACTCCCGATCTCCTGCGCATCTTGTCACTCATCCCTCTCTCTCTCTCCCTCTCTCTCTCTCTCTCTCTCTCTCTCTCTCTCTCTCTCTCTCTCTCTCTCTCTCTCTCTCTCTCTCTCTCTCTCTCTTATATTCCGTGCTAACGTCATTTTTTTTTTATCATCCGGCACATAAGCCTCAGTTCAGTCCACTTCATTAGGCTTCCCCCCTGAGCCGCATTATAACCAGAGAGCTCCGGATAATCCCGCGCTGGACCGGATTGATGTAAGGGGACAGGTTCGCTCAACACGCATAAAGCGGAGTACATCATAAAGTTGACTACTTCACCAAGGTTGAGCACCCGTGGAGGAGAGTGGAGGAGGTAAGCAGAGTTGACCGAGCCCAGAGTGTTTTTTGAGTACCTAGACTTAATGACGGTAATATAACGAGAAATATGAATTATATCTATTGTATACACATGTTTACCAAATGGCGTCCTGGCTACGTCTCTTCGTTGTATATCAACTGACTGTCATATTTCTCTCTTGCGTTCTCCCCTAATGATGGGATTATTACACGAAAGTGCACTTGGGAACTTATCGTGTTTCATTTTCCCCGTGGACTCATAGGAGTATATATATATATATATATATATATATATATATATATATATATATATATATATGTAGACAGTTATACGCATAGAGGAATGCGTCGGTTTCAAACATTCGTGCGTCGGGGTGAAACATTCGTGCGTCGGGTTTGAAACATTCGTGCGTCGGGTTTGAAACATTCGTGCGTCCGGTTTGAAACATTCGTGCGTCCGGTTTGAAACATTCGTGCGTCGGGTTTGAAACATTCGTGCGTCGGGTTTGAAACATTCGTGCGTCGGGTTTGAAACATTCGTGCGTCGGGTTTGAAACATTCGTGCGTCGGGTTTGAAACATTCGTGCGTCGGGTTTGAAACATTCGTGCGTCGGGTTTGAAACATTCGTGCGTCGGGTTTGAAACATTCGTGCGTCGGGGTGAAACATTCGTGCGTCGGGTTTGAAACATTCGTGCGTCAGGTTTGAAACATTCGTGCGTCGGGTTTGAAACATTCGTGCGTCGGGTTTGAAACATTCGTGTGTCAGGTTTGAAACATTCGTGCGTCGGGTTTGAAACATTCGTGCGTCAGGTTTGAAACATTCGTGCGTCGGGTTTGAAACATTCGTGCGTCGGGTTTGAAACATTCGTGCGTCGGGTTTGAAACATTCGTGCGTCGGGTTTGAAACATTCGTGCGCTTTGGTGTGGGAATGAATAGCAACATTCAGCCCCGTGTGGGGTTGGGGGACGTAATTGGTTAACTTGACTACAACGCGAGTTGGATGATGATGATGAAAAAGAAAGAATCATTTAACAGGGATCAACGTTCTCTCTCTCTCTCTCTCTCTCTCTCTCTCTCTCTCTCTCTCTCTCTCTCTCTCTCTCTCTCTCTCTCTTACTATCTTCCAGTTTTTTTATCCAGCTATCTCTTTCTCTGTCTCCTTTACAAGAGATAGATAGATAGATAGAGAGAGAGTGTGTGTGTGTGTAAAGTTCACGGTTACTATACAGTCTCGTAATCTGTCGACCAGTTCGGTCGTTTTGTCTCTTGTCCTTCATCCAGTCTGATGAGAGATGACACGTTTACCCATTCTTTCCTACATCACTTTCCCTTTTTATCTTTCCCCCTTTAGCTTTCTACTTTTTCATTCGTTTTCTGTATTTCAACCCTTCATTTTCTGTATCTTCCTTTCGCTTTCTATTTTTCCCCCTTTTTCACTTTCTATGTTTTCTTAATCTTTGTGTATTTTCCCTTTCACTTTCTTTCATCCTCAGCGTTTTATTTTCCCCATAACTTTCTGTTATCTCACTTTTCCTCTTTCTTTTTTCACTTTTTTTCCCCTCTTCGATTCTTCCTCTCCCTTCGCTCTCCATTATGGATCAAGCAACTCTCATTTCCCGTCGGACGAAGAGAAATCACAAGAACTCTCCTAAAATTCCTCCACTGTTTCCTTCTTCTTTTTCTTCATTCTATCACGTCCTTCCCTCAGTGTTGATGTTTTAGTATTTTATATATATTTAGTTGAGTGGTTCCAACGTTGCGTTATTCTACTATATTAATTAATTAATTGTCCCGCACTCTCCCTACATAGACACACATACACACACAGCAGTACTACAGTTAACTATGTATGGTCTCGCTCGGTGGACGTAGCAGGCTTCCTGGGCGCTGCAGTAATCCCATAAAGATAGAAGGAATCCATAAGACAGTCCTCTCTTCTCAACGCTACCTCGCCGGCCCGGGAAAAGGCGAGTAGCGTGAATATATATATATATATATATATATATATATATATATATATATATATATATATATATATATATATATATACACTAATATTCCTTTCTTGTATTGTATGTTCACTTCAGTATAGTTCCCCCTTGCACTTGGTAGACAAGATTATGGCTGGCGTGGGAGTTAATCCCTTCAGGAAAAGAGAGAAAGAAAAAAAAAAGATAGAAGGTCGTCTTTCAAACATTCGTCCATTAATCTGAGTATGTCCAGTCACGAGTACAATACCTGTAGCCAGTAATTTCAGGCTACCAATGCTCTCTTGAGCACTACTAACCACTATTACAGCACTGTTATATATATATATATATATATATATATATATATATATATATATATATATATATATATATATATATATATATATATATATATATATATATATATTCTTTTTGGACTAAATTGTAGTCATTTTTTCGGAAATCCTCTGCACTGTTTTTCTTGTATTTGTTTTTTTTTTCGTTTCTTAATATTTCTTACTTTTCGCGCGTCTTATATTTTAGCTGACGACAAATAATTCGCTTCAGTTTCTTTATGTAATATATATATATATATATATATATATATATATATATATATATATATATATATATATATATATATATATATATATATATATATGACACTAGGCGAGCATAAGACTCAACCTCGTTAAGTAAACAAGTCACATAACCTCTCATTACTTCTTTGCTCGCGGAGCAAAATGCCATGGCGCTTATGGAGGGAGTTTTAAGATTCATGGGAGGTAATTAGGAATAATTTTCCAGAGAAACAGGTCCTTTACGATACGACCTGCCGCGGCAGTAAGCAGTTACATACTGCCTGGCTAACTCCTCGTGATTCCAGACTTCCTGGAGTGTCCCGGCCCACTGTTTTGAATATACCTTCTTACCGTCTCGTGATTTTATTTTATTTTTTTCTTTGTCGCTGTGTTGCCTGTTCTGTTGTCCTCTTACCGTTTCGTTTTTTTTCTTATCTGTTGTCTGTTCTGTTGTCCTCTTGCCGTTCCGTGAATTTTTTTTTTTTCTTTCTTTTTGTATTTGTTGACTGTTCCGAGGGCCTCATACCGTTTCGTGAAAATGTTTTTGTTATCGCAACTGTTCTGTTGTCCTCTTACCGTTTGGTATAATGCTTTTTGTATCTGTTGACGGTTCTGTTGTCCTTTTGTTCTGTTAGGTTTGGTTACTCAGACTTTGGGTCTGTCGACAGGCAGGGGTCGTTATAATAGTCACTGTGAAAGCTATAAACACCAGTCACTATATATATATATATATATATATATATATATATATATATATATATATATATATATATATATATATATATATATAAAGATAGATAGTGTGTGTGTGTGTGTGTGTAAATTATTTCTCTTCTCTTCCCTTTACATTTTTTTCTTCTTTCCTTCATTCTGTTCCACACTGTCGGTTCGCTGTAATATTCCTTTTTTTTTTTTAAGTATTCACATGCGTTTTTATTATCGTGTTGTCATTATTATTATTTCCTTTTTCTTCTGTGTGCGGTGTACTACTTATTTTGTTCAAGACTTCCCAGTTGCTGTGGTGATGCTGTCTGGCTACAGTGGTGTGGTGATGCTGTCTGGCTACAGTGGTGTGGTGATGCTGTCTGGCTACAGTGGTGTGTGTCTATGATCACCTCCACAATCTTTCTCTTTCCTCGTTTACGTATATTTTATGGTCAAGTGTCTTAGCAAGACTTACCCCCTCGCCATAGGATTACTCTAAAGAGGAGGTCCAACAGTGGCTTAATAATGCTTAGAGATTCATAGTGTTTTCTTTTTCTTTTTTCTTTTTAACTCCCGACTGTCTTGCTCAATGTCCCGGACTGCGAGTGGAAGATCTTAAGCTGGCCAGATAAATTGCGTGCGTAAGGGTAGAGCAGTACTGAGTGGGTTCATTATGGACGCGGGAGCGGAAACTGCTCTAGCGAAAGCGAGGGTTGCTAGATATAAAAGTGGGGGTGCTTAGCGAGGACCGCTACGCCCCCGGTGGATTTAGAGACGCGAAAGTGCTAATTGTTTAGCAGCCAGTGCTAGGATTTTTTGTGTTTCAGTTTTTGTTTTGGCAAGTCCCTGATCCATCATGCAGTGTGAATTTGTGTTGTAAACTTTTTTTTTCTTCTTAAGAGGGTTCAGGTAAACCTCTCTCTCTCTCTCTCTCTCTCTCTCTCTCTCTCTCTCTCTCTCTCTCTCTCTCTCTCTCTCTCTCTCTCTCTCTCTCTCTCTCTCTCTCTTTCTCTCTGTCCCGTCACATTGCCTCAGGCGCAGTGTCGTTGTAGTTGTACTCAGTCGCCTCAGTCGCTTTCAGGCGTAAGAACTCGGTCGTGACTGGTGACTTCAGCTTCAGTTATTCATGTCAGTCGGGACGGACACGCACGGCGCGGACAGAACGTGCCCAGGTCATCATGGGTCGTCTCGTTATGTGAGGATTATAAGGTGAAGCGATAAAGTGGTTACCCAGGGCTCCTCCGGTGTGTGTGTGTGTGTGTGTGTGTGTGTGTGTGTGTGAAGACCCCCCCCCCCCCCCCCTGACTCTTTGCAGGTAGACTGACAAACTTGGGGGGGGGGTCATAGAACACGAGTTCTGATAATCATGAAAGCATTATTTTAACATTTCGTTCTGAGCAGCTATTCAATGGGATAGATTTTTATTTTTTTGTTGTCAGATTCTATAATCCCAGTTATGTATTCAGACTCATGGGGTTTTCCTTGAAGTGAGGCGAAGTGCTTTGTCCTCTTTCGATATAGGATTTCCTGACACATGGGTATGTTTACCCATGAGAAAACCTCAGGGCAATACCACAGATATGTTTCACAATAGGTTCGAGAGGTAATTCAAAAGTCCACCACTAACATATGCACCTCCATAGTTACATAGGAAGTTACATATAAAGTCTGTAAAGTTTACAGGTGTTTCTCCTTAAGTTACATATAAAGTCTGTAAAGTTTACAGGTGTTTCTCCTTAAGTTACATATAAAGTCTGTAAAGTTTACAGGTGTTTCTCCTTAAGTTACATATAAAGTCTATAAAGTTTACAGGTGTTTCTCCTTAAGTTACATATAAAGTCTGTAAAGTTTACAGGTGTTTCTCCTTAAGGTAATCTGTTCGCTGTTCTAACCTTTACCACACACGAATGTTCCATATATTTCTCTGATCTCTTCCCCGTATCACAGACACCCTCGTCAGGACCCAGTAAATTATCTATTACTCTTCGAACTATCGCCCCATAAGACCGAAGGTCAATTATAGAAGCACCATTCCATCTGAAGACGAATAAAAAGAACTCCTTCTTCAAGGATAGACATTGGTACCTCGTGATGGTATAGAAAGATCCTCGGTATTGATTCTCTGGGAAAAAAAAAATATATATATATCTATCGAGATAGGAATCCCGGTCTGAAAGCGTGGTTCACCAGCGTCTTAGAAAATACGAGAGAAAACTCCATCCGGTGCGAAATGAAAGAAAGAATTTCATCAGTTGAAGAAAGAGAAAAAACTGTCAATTTAACAACAAAAAAAAAGAGAAGAGGACTTTATTTGTTAAGGGAAATACCAGTCGTGTAAAGAGAGAAACAACTCAATACGTTTGAAAATAGAAATACAACGAAATCCATCATCTTAGGAATTCTTATGAAAAGTCTTATTTACTTTTTTCTAAAGAAAACGTTGCAGGGGAGACCATTTAATATCCAGATCAAATCCGCTTTTTAAGCTAAGCAGTACGAAGGCGAGGGAGGATCTGTCTTCGAGGCCGGTGGCAGGGAGCTTTCTAAGAAGGAGGAGTGAATGCCCCCGAGCTGGAATGAGATCCAGGACGCTTTATCAAAATGAGAGCATTTTTTTTTTCTTTTTTTTTTTTGGAATTCTTTCCAGCGAGATTGAAGGTGGGTTCGCGACAATGACGTCATGAGATGTATAATTTTAGTTGGCGTACCCCTCAGTCACCATAGAAACTCTATTAGAATCATTCATTCACGTGAAGAAAGTGGTATGTCCTGAGGGCACACGAACGGTTGTGAATTCATTAAGCGCGTGATCAAGTTCCCAAGTGCACTTTCGTGTCATAATCACATCATCAGGAGAGACACAAGAGAGAAATATAACAGTCAGTTGATATACAACGAAGGGACGTAGCTAAGGACGCCATTTGGTAAACAAGTGACTACTCGAATGGACGTCGGGTGCGTGTAATGCCTTTTGAATCATCGTGAACCCCTGAAGATGGTGTTTAATCTCAATTGCTTATACCAGAATGTTGATGCTGCCATATGGTCACGATTGCTTGTACCAGAATGTTGATGCTGCCATATGGTCACGATTGCTTGTATACCAGAATGTTGATGCTGCCATATGGTCACGATTGCTTGTATACCAGAATGTTGATGCTGCCATAGTGAACCTGACAAGCTAATCGCTCGTGACTAACAACACTCACGCGTGGTTTTCCTTGTGCAGAAGCAAGGAAAACAATGAGATGTTGTTAGAGAGGCCTTTGAGTTCAGGTATTCAAAATGGCGACCCCGTATCGTCCTTTGCTGTAGACTAGAGAATATCATGACAACAATTCTGTGAATTATCGATATTGAATCATGATAAAAAGAAGTACTTACCATAATGCAACTTTTAACCTTTATACTGATCACTAGATTTGATTACATACAACATGTCGCACAATAACACGGCGCTCGTGGACCAATTATTCAAACATTTAATACAGTTGTCCCCTAATGGATGTGATGATAATTATAACTGATCGGATACAATGTATATGTAAGTATTTACAGCATTATCAACAATAATGTAATTTCTAGCATAGAGTGATCTCTCAACATTATTTATATTTTGGTTGTAATGAGGGGTTCACGCTGTGTGGATATATATGTATATATATATATATATTCCCTGGGGATAGGGGAGAAAGAATACTTCCCACGTATTCCCTGCGTGTCGTAGAAGGCGACTAAAAGGGGAGGGAGCGGGGGGCTGGAAATCCTCCCCTCTCGTTTTTT
The DNA here is from genome assembly GCF_036320965.1 of Panulirus ornatus. Lineage (NCBI taxonomy): Eukaryota > Metazoa > Arthropoda > Malacostraca > Decapoda > Palinuridae > Panulirus > Panulirus ornatus. The sequence goes on from NC_092239.1 coordinate 5,268,185, forward strand.
TTTAATTTTCCAAAAGAAGGAACAGAGAACTGGGCCAGGTGAGGGTATTCCCTCAAAGGCCCAGTCCTCTGTTCTTAACGCTACCTCGCTAATGCGGGAAATGGCAAATAGTTTGAAAATATATATATATATATATATATATATATATATATATATATATATATATATATATATATATATATATATATGTATATATATAATTTTTTTGTTTTATGTGGGAATATATTTGGATAGGATATTATCATTCGTCATTTATAAAGTGTGCGAGGTTAGGTACGTCCAATATATATATGTATATATATATATATATATATATATATATATATATATATATATATATATATATATATATATATATATATATTCATATATATATATACATATGGGGGATAGGCTTGTGATGTGGTCAACAATGCAGTGTCTTGACCACGAAGCTTAGTCTGTCGTCATACAGGACTGGTTTTGTTTGGCTCCTTTGGCAGAGGGATTTTGAAACATTATTTTTCTCCTTTTTTTCTACCTGTTCACACACACACACACACACACACACACACACACACACACACACACACACACACACACACACACACACACACACACATCACGTTAGTGAACCACAGGTGTATCCTTCTCTCTCTCTCTCTCTCTCTCTCTCTCTCTCTCCCTGCACCCCCGGGTCTTCCTGAAGACGGAGATATTCCAGGGAAACAAGACAAAAGTTGCCTTACATGAAAGTCACTGCCACAAATCCCGCTCAGCTGGGCCACTGAAAATTGTGGAATCGAGGAGGCAAAAAAAAGAAAAAAGAGAGAGTCAAGGCTACGAGGAGGGGACGGACGGTTCTGGCGCAAATCCTACGGTAACCCGAGGGCAGATTGAACTTTAAGGAATCCCTCGGTGTAATGTGAAATGTTGTGGATGTAAATCCCAAGATTAGGATTGTTTCTCGTATGAATCTTGTTGCTCAATTGATTGGGAGTTGTCTCCTGTTGTCAACATGTCTTGATCTCTGTCTTACACACACACACACACACACACACACACACACACACACACTCACTCACTCACTCACTCACTCACTCACTCACTCACTCACTCACTCACTCACTCACTCACTCACTCACTCACTCACTCACTCTCTCTCTCTCTCTCTCTCTCTCTCTCTCTCTCTCTCTCTCTCTCTCTCTCTCTCTCTCTCTCATCCACCCAGTCAAAAGACTAAGGCCATCATACTTAAGGGTCGTCCACCTCATAGTCTAATGAGTCGTACCGTCGTGCTAAAAAAAAGAAAGGGAGGGACTGTACCCTCTTGCTCAAAGGGTTGTACCGTCTTGCTCACAGGGATTGTACCGTCTTGCTCAAAGGGTTGTACCGTCTTGCTCACAGGGATTGTACCGTCTTGCTCAAAGGGTTGTACCCTCTTGCTCACAGGGATTGTACCATCTTGCTCAAAGGGATTGTACCGTCTTGCTCACGGATTGTACCGTCTTGCTCAAAGGGATTGTACCGTCGTACCCAGAGGGGTTAGAGTCGACAGACGAGTGTGTTAAACACAAGCCAACAACATATTGGTCGAGATAGACAATAGATCTGGATAAGAGCTTTGGCTATACACCACTTATCTCTCTCGGTCGGTCTTTTGTTTTTAGCCATAGCCGACCACTCAGATCTAATGGATGGCAATATCTGTGCCAGTGTTTTTGCTTGTAAACCCATCCACTAAAAGGCTGCTATAAAATTCACGTGAGACGTTGGCGGTAAGTTTTTTGTCTTTTTTTTCATTAAATATGGATTTTACTTCATGGCGGCTCCAGCTCACTACGAGGGTTGGCCTCATTGGTCCTCGGTTGGTTGGTTTCCAACGTGTCCAGTGTGTGTGTGTGTGTGTGTGTGTGTGTGTGTGTGTGTGTGTGTGTGTGTGTCTGTGTGTGTGTGTAGGGTTGGCCTCATTGGTTCTCGGTTGGTTGGTTTCCAACGTGCCCAGTGTGTGTGTGTGTGTGTGTGGGTGTGTGTCTGTGTGTGTGTGTGTGTGTGTAAAGCGCCGCTGCGGTCGATGTTTATTAAGCAGACTTGCGTAAAAGAAGGAGTAAAGTGATACTTTGGCGTTGCATGTCGAGGATCCATCGCCAAGAATTATCTACCTCGCCTCCGTGTTTCTTCGTGGCGAATTATCGTAGCGACTCAGGTACAAGAGATTTGGCCCTCCCTCCCTCCCACCCTCCTCCTCCTCCTCCTCCTCCCTCACACACACACACACACACACACACACACCAAAGTCCCTCATTGGTCCTCTGGGTCAATTGTTAGTCGTGTGTTTGGCGGCCGATTTACAACTCCGTGAATTGGCGCACCGCCCTCCCTCTCCCTTCCACACGTCTGGTGTAATGTTGGCATTGTGGCTGGTGGTAAGTGCCAGCCACCCAGCATGCCACCCACCGCTGGTCTATAACTCGAAGCATTTTCCTCCACGGGGTCGTACGAGTGTGTGAGTTCTCTTCGATACGTCGTAATCTACCTCGAGTGTTTCGGCTTGTTGACGTTACTTCATGTTCTCGTGTCGTTGTGATCTCAGCCGCTGCTGCCGGACTCGTGTGTCATTCCTGCTGCCCCGATACCTACTCCCTCCTCCTCCACCCTTCCTGCTAACCACATTCGAGGCTTCGGGAAGCGACGCGAGAGCGCGTGTGAGTACCTCCCTCTCTCTCGCGCGCGCTAGCTAGCCCCGACCCTCCACCTTCTCTGGCAAATTGTCTGGATTAAAAAAAAAACCCTTCCACCCCAGACGCCATTGCTATATAAGCAAGCCTCGCACGTCTTCCACGAGTTACAGCACCCTTCGATCTACAGCTGGCCACGACCCCCCACACGTTCAGCACTTTCCGTTCTCTCCTGTTCTTGTCCATGTTCTGAAGCGATGGGCTTCCTCAGACCGCCGCTGCGTGTCACTTCGCCTCCTCGCGGGCGCTGTTGGCTCTCCCTGGCTCTGTACCTCCGGGGTCATGAACTGCGGGCGTCCCTGGCGCATCACTGCATTCAGACGCTCTCTCTGATGCCTTCGGGTCACTGCGTGCCTCAGGTCACCTCATGCCTCGGGTCACTGCGTGCCTCAGGTCACCTCATGCCTCGGGTCACTGCGTGCCTCAGGTCACCTCATGCATCGGGTCACTGCGTGCCTCAGGTCACCTCATGCCTCGGGTCACTGCGTGCCTCAGGTCACCTCATACCTTAGGTCACTGCGCGCCTCAGGTAACTTCATGCCTCGGGTCACTGCGTGCCTCAGGTCACCTCATGCCTTCGGGTCACTGCGCGCCTCAGGTCACCTCATGCCTCGGGTCACTGCGCGTCAGGTCACCTCATGCCTCGGGTCACTGCGTGCCTCAGGTCACCTCATACCTTAGGTCACTGCGCGCCTCAGGTAACCTCATGCCTCGGGTCATTGCGCGCCTCAGGTCACCTCATGCCTCGGGTCACTGCGCGCCTCAGGTCACCTCATACCTTAGGTCACTGCGCGCCTCAGGTAACCTCATACCTCGGGTCACTGCGCGCCTCAGCTCACCTCATATGAACCTTGGGTCACCGTGAAGTGAACGCATGAAAGAATGGCGTGGGGTGAACGCAAGAATGGCGTAGGGTAAACGCATCTCTGAAGACCTAATAATGGTGGGTATGAGTTCGAACGCGCCTCAAAGCGTAGTAATACAGGAGGATACTAAGCTAAATACACGATTCTTGAACGCATCCGGGCATGAACCAACTCCATGTTTGACCCCGCGGCGCGCCCACTTCCCCCCCGGCGTGAACACGCATGGGCGAACGCAATCAGCAAATCCGGATACGAAGTAAGCGAAAGATAAACGCATTAGTACCCTCGAACGCGCGAGGCGTCTAGAAAAGTAAAGAAAAAAGAAAAAGGGGGAAAAAAAAGGATGAATATTCCTTTCCTTTCTCGGAAATCCCCGGCTCTCTCTCTCTCTCTCTCTCTCTCTCTCTCTCTCTCTCTCTCTCTCTCTCTCTCTCTCTCTCTCTCTCTCTCTCTCTCTCTCTCTCTCTCTCTCTCTCTCTCTCTCACCTGAGCTCAGCGTTCGCGTGATTCCAAAGGTTCGGTGGGAGAGTCGGGAATTGCCCCAACGTCTTGTTTGCCGACCTGATCATCCAGTATTGCTTTGTCTTCCCCCCATTTTTTTTATCTCCTCTCTCTCTCTCTCTCTCTCTCTCTCTCTCTCTCTCTCTCTCTCTCTCTCTCTCTCTCTCTCTCTCTCTCTCTCTCTCTCTCTCTCACCTTGGCGCCGCCGCTCCCTCTGACGTCTCCCATCCATACTCTTCCATTACTCGGAATTAATGCGCCTGAATCTCTCTCTCGTCTTTCTCTCTTTTTTCTCGTGTAAAAGAAAGAAAGAAAGAAAGAAAGAAAGAAAGAAAGAAAGAGATTCAGTCGCTTTTTCCGAAGCGGTTCGATCTCAGGGTCTGTTGTGCTGCTTCGTCTGCGCCTCCCGCTCGTTTCGTGTAGGTAACCAACCCTTCTGCCTTGTCCATTCCTGACGCCGGATCTCCGATTTTCGTGGTTGTCTTCTCTCTCTCTCTCTCTCTCTCTCTCTCTCTCTCTCTCTCTCTCTCTCTCTCTCTCTCTCTCTCTCTCTCTCTCTCTCTCTCTCTCTGCCATCCACCGTTTTCCCTTGTGGCTATCACCTCCCTCGCCATTCACAGCCACGAGACTTCCCTTCCCCCCTTCCCCACCACACACACGCCCAGCTCCTTCTCCTCCTCCTCCTCCTCCCCTCTCACGATCACCTCGCCATATTTTTTTTGGGGGGGGTCCCCTCATTCCCTACCTCCTCCTTCCACCCCCCCCCCCCCCCCCCCCACTTCGCCTTTCCCTGCTCAGCTCCCACGTCCAGAGGGGGACGCCACACCTCAGTCAACACAAATTAGTAGCTCATTAGTCATGAAAAATAGAGGCGACCTCAGAGTAAACATGTCCCCTTCCTCCTCCACCCCCTCACCACCCACATCCTACCTCCTCCTCCTCCTCCTCCTCCTCCTCCTCCTCCTCCTACGTCACTCCCCATCCACCACATCGGCTGGGTATTAAATTTCTTTTTCTTTTCCCTCTCTTTTTTTTTCTCTCTCTCTCCTGATTTCGGACTCAGGCTGGAACCAACACCCCTTTTTCTTCTCCTCCTCCTCTCTCTCTCTCTCTCTCTCTCTCTCTCTCTCTCTCTCTCTCTCTCTCTCTCTCTCTCTCTCTCTCCCGGGGGCCTCCGAGAACGAAAGTAATTTACAAGGAATAGATAATGTCCGTGTCTGCCGCAGGAGAGGAGACGAGAGGAACTTCATGCTATTGTTTTAGATGAGATTTGTCCAGTCGAGTGGCTTCTGTCCATCTTTTCCTCCTCCTCCTCCTCCTCCTCCTCCTCCTCCTCAGCTTCTCCCTGCTCTTCCTCTTCTTCCTCCTCCTCCTCCTCCTCAGCTTCTTCCTCCTCTTCCTCCTCCTCCTCCTCCTCCTCCTCCTCTCTTCCTCCTTCTCCTCCTCCTCCTCCTCAGCTTCTTCCTCCTCTTCTTCCGCATTGGTTTACTGGTGTAGTTTTTTTTTTAGAAGCTTCGGTTTTTATCGTCTGTTTTGAAGGTGGGGAAAAAAGAAAGTTGAAAATCACTGAATTTTTGGCGGGGAAAAGAGATGAAAATGATTGATTTTTTTGGAAGGGGAAAAAAGGATGAAAATCACTGAATGAGGGAAGAAATGGGAGGTTTGTAATTGCCCAGATGTCTCTCCCAATCTTCCAAGTTTTAAGTTGTCTTTTCCATGGCTCGTTTGTGGCTTTCCATCAGTAATTCCTAAGATGGTGCGATGCGTATATGAAATGCTGCATCACCAGAAACCAAAGGATTCTTATCTTCTTAGAAAATCACACACACACACACACACACACACACATATAAATATATATATATATATATATATATATATATATATATATATATATATATATATATATATATATATATATATATATATATACCTCCACTTCGTCAAGTTAAACACACACACACAAACACACACACACACACACACACACACACACACACATTTTGAGAAAGTGCCGTGCAAGAGTTACGCACCAATAAACAAACGTACAGAAAAAAAATGATGGATAAATGAGCCTCTCGATAACGGGCCCGGGGCTCGAGTCCCGGAAAGAGTGGTCGGCTCACACCCAACCTAGGCGTTCAATACTCCCCCCCCCCACCCCCTTCCTTGGGGTCGGCCCATGAATCATGGAGTACCTGACATAAACTGGGGCGTGATTATGGGTATGGAAATAGTGTATATGATTATGTGTGTGTAGATAGTTTACATCAACTATCATATGAACGTTATATACTTGACATATATATATATATATATATATATATATATATATATATATATATATATATATATGTGTGTGTGTGTGTGTATCATATATATATATATATATATATATATATATATATATATATATATATATATATATATATATATATATATACATATATATATATATATATATATATATATATATATATATATATATATATATATATATATATACATATATATATAAAACCTTCTTTTGAGAAAAAAAAAAAAAGGAACAGAGAAGGGGGCCAGGTGAGGATATTCCCTCAAAGGCCCAGTCCTCTGTTCTTAACGCTACCTCGCTATCGCGGGAAATGGCGAATAGTATGAAAGAAAAAAGAATATATATAACCTTTGCCCCTTGACGTCTACTGTTGGCAGTGATGGTGATACACCTGCCACAACCTTGACGCATTTTCCAAATTAGATTGGATTCCGTTGGTCCTGGACGCGTCATGTTATTTTCCAGTGACTAATTACATCCGCAGCAGCGCCACCTGCCGCGCCCCTGTGCATCACTCTACTCCCTCCGCCGCCACGTTCCATTTTCTGTTCGGCGTTTTTTTTTTTTTCCGCAACTCCCATTCCCTCCCCCGACACTACGTTTTCTAAGTGTTATTGTTATTATTATTATCATTATTATTATTATTATTATTATTATTATTATTATTATTATTATTATTATTATCATTATTATTATCATTATTATTATCATTATTATTATTATTATTATTATTATTATTATTGCTCCTTCCCCCATGCTCCATTTTCTGATTTCCCATTCCTCCTGTTAGTTTCAGTTTCCTCCTCACCATCCATTTTCTACGTGGTGCCAGGTCTCTCTCTCTCTCTCTCTCTCTCTCTCTCTCTCTCTCTCTCTCTCTCTCTCTCTCTCTCTCTCTCTCTCTCACACACACACGCTACATTTTCTACCTGACGCTAATATAACAACTACTTACAACTGTTGTATGAAGATTTACACGTCTCTCTCTCTCTGGCGCATCACTCATCCTCTCTTTGTGAGTTATTGCTCCTTCCTTCGTCCGTAATCTATCGTGTCCGACCCCCCGCTCAAGACTGATTAACTCTCCCTGAACGCTTTCCAATGTGTTTCTTTCTCCCCAAATGCGTTGGTCCTGATGTATTTTCGATGCATATCTGGAGGCGTTTACAATTTTCAAACTTTTTCCCTCCACTGAATATCGTATGAAAGGATATATATATATATATGTATGTTTTTTTTTTTTATATTCCAATCGCCATTTAATATTGTATGAAATTATACATTTTTTTTTTATTTGATATTCCAATCTCTGTTGCTGTACCCGGAAAGGTCCTGCTGCTGTAACGTGTTGTTCTTACGTAACTGTATCCCGTTAAGTCAGGACTCATTTACAGAAAATGAGATGAGAGGGGGTGTTGGGTGTTGGGTTGGTGGGGTGAAACAGCTACTACTACTACGACTACTATTACTGCTGCTACTACTACTACTACTACTACTACTACTACTACTACTACCACTACTACTACTATTACTACTACTACTACTACTACTACCACTACTACTACTACTACCACTACTACTACTATTACTACTACTACTACTACTACTACTACTACTACTACTACTACTACTACTACTACTACTACCACTACTACTACTATTACTACTACTACTACTACTACTACCACTACTACTACTACTACCACTACTACTACTATTACTACTACTACTACTACTACTACTACTACTACTACTACTACTACTACTACTACTACTACTACCACTACTACTACTATTACTACTACTACTACTACTACTACAACTACTACTACTACTACCACTACTACTACTATTACTACTACTACTACTACTACTACTACTACTACTACTACTACTACTACTACTACTACTATTACTACTACTACTACTATTGTCTTATCAAATATTCATCTTCTTGCCTCATTTATGTTCCTTCCGTTTTCCTTTTATTGTCGTGTACCCGCTGTTGCTATTCTAATTACATCACTAATTATTCACGAAAGGCTTTAATTTTATGTGTTCCTCTCTCTCTCTCTCTCTCTCTCTCTCTCTCTCTCTCTCTCTCTCTCTCTCTCATCTGCCTGGGAATATTCCCAGGACCTCTTGGTCTCACAACATTAGTCAGGGTGGAGATAACGTGCCCGAGAGAGAGAGAGAGAGAGAGAGAGAGAGAGAGAGAGAGAGAGAGAGAGAGAGAGAGAGAGAGAGAGAGAGGCAGCACACACCACAGTTGAAGCCCGTGGCTGTAAACATGTACTCGTCATAGCTACGTACGGGGCTTTCCGACACGCAGTGGTTCCTCCGTCGAGCACTTCTGTTTCTTCCGTTCATGATAGGCTTCTTAACTGTCATGATGGAGCGCATAGGTTCGAATCCTGGTGACGGCCGTCGGTCCACAGTCAACCCTAGCTGTTCATCTACCCTTAGGGGTTGGTCGATAAAATGGGTGCCCGACTCAGGCTAAGATATATATATATATATATATATATATATATATATATATATATATATATATATATATATATATATATATATATATAAATATATATATATATATATATATATATATATATATATATATATATATATATATATATATATATATATATATATATATCACTTCTTTATGATTGTGACAAACCTTTAGAACATAATTCATTTTAATGATATAAAGAATAATCATAGAATTAACAAATTCCAGTTTCAAATACAACGAATACAGACATACCCTTTTGTTACACTTGTTCCCCCCAAATACTCACACGACCAAAAAAAAAAAAAAAAGAAATAGATACACTCAGACGATTTTACCATTTACATAGAAGCTTAGCAAGACGTGTGCTATGACCATTCTATATAGTCATGAGAACGAAGAACCCCTCCCTCTCTCTCTCTGTGGCAACAAGGCATTTACATACTACTTGGCCATTTGCATGCATATTCACAGTTTGTGTATATACCCTCAGAATGTAGCGGGCGATGATCTCAGAACGTGTGAGTCGTGTTATATATATACACACACACAGAGGAACGTCTGCCATGGCATCGGTCGTATGAGGGGAGAGAGAGAGAGAGAGAGAGAGAGAGAGAGAGAGAGAGAGAGAGAGAGAGAGAGAGAGAGTAACTTGCGGATATTTACGAAAGTTGTTTGCTTTGACAGCGCATTGTCTGCCGGACGGCCGTTTTCTAGCGCCCGTTTTCTTTAAGAGTGTTTAGAGAAAAAAAATATATATATATGAAAAAAAAAAAAAATGGGCAACCTGGCCGCCATAAAACCATTTCCAAGATTAGGATATTGTCGAGTGAATTATACCCGTCCATTTGCTAATGCGCCCGGAGTATGTTGTATGTCATACGGGTCGTCCTGTATTTTCTCGGGGCGGGCTTGTACGTTTCCGTGGCTTGTGTGCCTCTCACATTCGTCCAGACCGTTAGTGCAGAGGCTTGCCATCCGGGTGATCAACACGGGTCTCAGTGAGTGGATGTGTACGTTAGTTGTAGTAACGGGTCTTAAAGATCTCCTGCGCAAAGAAGGGATTTTTTTTTCTCTTAGTTTTTTTCGCTCGAATTTTGAAGCTTGTAATACGTGTGTGTGTGTGTGTGTGTGTGTGTGTGTGTGTGTGTGTGTGTGTTATATATATATATATATATATATATATATATATATATATATATATATATATATATATATATTC
>NC_092239.1:5283319-5328319 GCF_036320965.1 Panulirus ornatus
TCTCTCTCTCTCTTCCCCCCAGGGCATGGAAGGATCTTTTTTTAAAGTATCAGTAATTCAGGGAAGGAAGTAAAGACGGGGAAGACAACAGCACGAGAGAGAGAGAGAGAGAGAGAGAGAGAGAGAGAGAGAGAGAGAGAGAGAGAGAGAGAGAGAGAGAGAGAGAGAGAGAGAGGCAGGCGGGCGGGCGGGCGGGCGACGACGAACCCAGCATTTGTGTTTATTTAGCCGAAGAAGAAAAAGAAGAAAAAAAGGAGATACTTTTGTTTGGATACTTGAGGTTTATTTGTATACTTTAGAACGAGGGCCATGCAGATTGAACGCATGAGGAGTGCATACACAAGCAGGCCATGCAGGAGGCAGGAACAGCCATGAAATGAACCAGGAGAAGAGGTGAAGTGAGGAGTGAAGGAGTGGAATGGACAGAGGTGTGAATATAAGGTCGTGAAGTAGCGCAAAGGAGGAAGGACCATTATATACATCGAGGAGGAACAGTGTGGCTTTTAGGAGTGGTGGAAGGTGCGAGGATCAGGTGTTTCAAGAATGTGTGTGAGAAATACTTAGAGAAACAGGAAGGAGGGTAGGGTGGGGTGGAATGGAGGTTAGTATGTGTCATTTATGGATTTGGAGAGAATGGGTTGGGGGGGGGTGGGGTTATGATATAGGTCGACAGATGTGGGTATTCTCTGGAAGGTGTTCAGAAAATATGTAGAGGGAGGGAAACTACGACACAGGTTGAGGAGGATTGTATCACAGATTGAGGAGGATTGTATCAAGGGAGAGAGTGTGTGTGTGTGTGTGTGTGTGAAGCCCTAGTGTGTGAGTGGGCCCAGGGGAAGATGGGTTAGTTATGGAAACGCCCACAGCCTCACCGCGGAGGAACGGGTTGACAGACGCCACCTCGACCCACCCTGCTGTGGCGAGCGGCTCATCAGTGGAGTTAGTAATGCAGGTTACCTACGTACTCATTGTGGGGGGAGGAGGGTAAGGGAGGAGGTGGGTAAAATCGAGTGTGTGTGTGTGTGTGTGTGTGTGGGTCGGCCATGCATGAAAAGACTCGTTGATACACGCGTATTGCGGTGTGTGTGTGTGTGTGTGTGTGTGTGTGTGTGTGTGTGTGTGTGTGTGTGTGTCATACATCTGGACGTTCAACTATTGCTGTATGAAACTTTGTCGATTTAAAAGCCATCATTCCACGCGCTAACGACAGCATATGGCCATTCACACACACACACACACACACACACACACACACACCGATTACACAACCCCTTTTTTCTCCCCCCTCCCTTCTCCCCTTCTCTCTACCAGGAGCGGAGGTACCCACATCACGAACTCCATCGATAAGCTCGTCGCCATCAGAAGATCGAGGCTGAGTTTGGTGAGGTGTTCCCCGGCCGGGCGAAACCCTTCACGAAAATAAAAAACCTGGGGACTCGCTCTCCCTCCCTGAGGGAGAGTGGGTTCTTCTTAACAGCACAGGGAGACGAGGCAGATGCCCTCGTGGACAGGCGTTAGAGGGAGACAGATGCACTCCTGGACAGGCGTTAGAGGGAGACAGATGCACTCCTGGACAGGCGTTAGAGGGAGACAGGTGCCCTCGTGGACAGGCGTTACAGGGAAACAGATGCACTCGTGGACAGGCGTTAGAGGGAGACAGATGCACTCCTGGACAGGCGTTAGAGGGAGGCAGATGCCCTCGTGGACAGGCCTTACAGGGAGACAGGTGCGCTCGTGGACAGGCATTGGATTAAAAGAAGTCCTTCCACCATAAGGACATGTTTATGGTTGGGAAGAACATATGCAACTTAATGTTCTTTGTTGTATTAGAGAAAGTACTGGCAAAACATGTTATTTATAGATTATTCCGATATGCAATTTAGTTCCCATTTGGTACACGACGGGACGACTCTTGAGCACGACGGTACGACGCTTGAGCACGACGATGTAACCTAATCATCGCGTACGGTACGACCCTTGAGCATGACGGTCCGACTTTATCATCACGACAGTAAGACCCTTGAGTACGACGGTCCGACTTTATCATCACGACAGTAAGACCTTTGAGTACGACGGTACGATCCTTGATCACGAAGGTACGACCCTTGACCACGACGATGAAGACTATGGCTTTCTAGAATTGATCATCGGATATTTGATTATATTCATGGAAAGGAGTATTGTATATATTTGAATATTATCACTCATGAACAAAACATCTTCGAATTACAGGTCCCAATCGCTATTGTACTGGTTGGAAATGTGTTTAAATCGTAACTAAGAACACATGGAATACACAGATGATTAAGTACAAATTAAGATTGAAAAAATAGAAAAGAATATCATTGAAAGTTAGTGAATAAAGTGTGAAAAAAAAAGAAATAGTGTATAGTGTTATTGTACTGAGTTATGTGAGTTGACCGTCTCGAAGTCATTATCATGAATAACCGTTAATTAGCGCTGTTCTCTGACTCATTAGCGTTTACTCTGCGTAGTAAGCGGTGCTGGAATGCCGTCACACACAGCTGAAATTCTGATGTATCTGTGTAGTGATAATGATATGATCTTCAACAGTGAGAGGACAATTTCTGGATCACGCGGTGTATAGCAGTAGTGACTCTTCTCCAATCGCCCATGGCAGTGAACTCTGGCGCCGGGCAGTGATCCGATCGCCTGCGTGCTGTTGAACAGCACCGTATGAGATGCACTGTGGACACCCCCTACCCTTGTCCGAGAGGGACCCCATGACTCGCTAGACACAGGGAGCAGAGAGCCTTGATGCCACGGCCACTCATCGGTGGACAGCCATGGAAAAGATACCAATGAGTCGTGGCAACAGTCAACCCAACGGGAAGTACGACCACTACTACGACTACTCCTACGACCCCGTGCCCGGCTACCAGGAATACGAGTACCAGCCTTCGACCAAAGCTCCGCTCAGCCTCCACCTCCAGCCTCAGACGCCGCACAACTACCTCCATCCCGGCGAGGACGACCACGACCTCAAGCTGCGCGATGGAGGGGGGATCGTCGTGGGAAGGAGCGGGGAGGAGGTCGTCGGGCCGAGAGTAGGAGGAGGAGTAGGAGGAGGAGGTGGTGGTGGAGGTATGGGTGGGTATGGCAGGAATGGAGCGGGAGGAGGAGTAGGAGTGGGGGAAGAGAGGCTCAGAGGAGGAGGGAGAGGAAGAGGAGCAGCAGTAGGAGGAGGAGGAGGAGGGGAAGAAGACGAGACCAGAGGAGGAGGAGGAGGAGGAGACAGTGAGGTCTTGGAGGGACAGAGAAGATGGTGTTCCCTGGTGATCCTCTTCCTCATCATCCTCGTCGTCATCTTCGTCATCATCGCAGCCTTCATCCTCTACTTCAACTGTGAGTACCTATCGTTATTTTCAACATCTATTCTCCCTTGTAGATAATATACGTATATATAGATAGAAATTTCGTTAGATAGATACATATATGTGTGTGTGTGTGTGTGTGTGTGTGTGTGTGTGTGACTAAACCGGTTTGAGTGGTGGCGTGACCTCGCTCTCTGAAACGCCAACCGGTTCCAGCTGACATTTGAATTTGGTGAGCTACACGCTGGTGAATGGTGAGGTGAAACATGCATCTGCCAGCGTTCACAGCACAATGGGAGGCGCTCGTCGCCTCTCTGTCTTCCCCGGGCAGGTCGGGGCTGCTGGGCCTTTGTGTATAGACGTCGGGAGTAAGTCTTCGCGCTCCCTCTCCTTCGCGGAGGTAAGCAAGATTATCCCCTGTCTGTGAATCATCCAGTCAATTGTCTTACGGTTAATTGAAGATAACGCGTTAACAGCATATGGCTTTCGGAGTGTACCTAGTTTAGCTAGAGGTTTTCTGGTAGTCTTTGTGATAGACTGGGACTTCAAGGTAGCTGATCCGGATTGATTTACTTTGCGTTGTTGTAGTTGATGACGATGCTTCGTCTGAACGTGATGGGAGGATTGAACCAGCAAGCGGTGCTCTCCGCTTTAAATCTGCCACTCTTGAGTCGTGATAAGTGAGGTGCTACATCTGAATGATGCCACCGCTCCCGGGAACTTCCCTGCGTAAAAAGAAAAAGAAAAAAGGATCAGCTAGGAATGGACGACGACGCAGAGTCGCGTCGATTCAAGGTGAATATCAGCGAGTCAGTCGTGAGTGAAGCTTAATCATAATGGTGATGACGATGTCAGGTGGTCAGCAGCTCAGCTGAGACAGATCACCGCCGGAGATCAAGCTGGTAGATAATCCTTCATCGTAGTGTGTAGACGGTATCCAACCCAGGGGAGTAGATAGGGTGATCTTGTAATCAGCCAAGAAGGAGACGCTGTTGAGGATCGGCTTAATGGCACACAATGTTCCATTCTGTGCTACTCTCATAAGGGACTTGAGTAAGACAGTGTATTGCACTGTACGTAATTGAAAGAGAAGAGGACTTCTGAATTGATATGAGAGCTTCTCGGGCAGTTCGTTAACGCTGCTGCAGCTGCGACTACTCCTTCTGCCTCTGCTGTTGGGGATATTGAGATCGCTAAAGTTCTGCAGCACCGAGGCCTCCCTCTCCACTCTCCCCCGTCTTTAGTGAAGACTGGTGGTCGGACGGGCGCTATAGCCAGGAGGAGGAGGAGGAGGAGGAGGCTCCTGCTGCATCTTGTAGTCTGTGAATGCCGACTGACGTCGACCGCACCTGAAGGGGTGATTGTTGCCGTCGTAAAGATAGGTTATGGCGCTGACGTCCGCTGGAGGAGACGGTGTCTGAAAGGGGAAACATCGGCGCGACTCCGTCGAAGCTCTTACTAAAAGGGGCAAGTGACGTGCCGCTTGAGAGATCGGGTTGACTTGAATAAATGTGGTCGACGGTTGTATCTTAGATGAAGCTCTGTCAGAATTTAGGGGGAGATAGACAGGGCTTTTTAGTATCGTCGGGGATAAGATGTGACGGTCATATGTGTTCTAGGGAGAGAGACAGATAGAAAAAAAAGGTCAAAGCACCTCTGGGCCATGGCTGAGCAGCAAGGAATTATGTGTGTTTACGGTTCATAACTTTGTCGAGAAACTGCGATGTGAGTTCACCAAGAAAACTTCCTTCTTAGCTTCCACGTACTGACGGTATGGGACAGATGAGCAGTCCTCAGATGGGGCAAGATGTGGTAGCAATGGTCCAGCAAGATGTGGTGGAATGGGGCAAGATGTGGTGGCGATGGTTCCAGCAAGATGTGGTGGAATGGGGCAAGATGTGGTGGCGATGGTTCCAGCAAGATGTGGTGGAATGGGGCAAGATGTGGTGGCGATGGTTCCAGCAAGATGTGGTGGAATGGAGCAAGATGTGGTGGCGATGGTTCCAGCAAGATGTGTGTGGAAACAGTACCAGCAAGAACCTCATATTCTAGGAAGAACATGAGGCGACGTCGAGGACTACAGACGAATAATACTTGAGCTCGTGATCACGTTGCCATCCCTGTCAAATATATACCACCACCAGGGACAGAAGACGTATACCGCATTCACCGAAGGCAGGAACAAGATCCGGGGAAAGTGGCTGCCACTCCCTCCTCCCTCTTTGGATGTCAAGCTGCTGCATGTGACATGAGCAGACTACCTCGGCAAAGGTTTTGGCCGGACGCCGAGGAAGCGGTCATCAACCTACGATTGCCCGTTGACAGCGGTGCCTCCGGGCATGCAGGATTGATGGACTGGACTTCCCCTTTTAACTTAGACGGCTGTTCTAGAGCTTGTGGCTTGTGATCCCACAGTGCCACGCGTGGGTTTGGCTGTCTTTCTGGTACGCACGTGGGGTCTGTCTGTCTGTCTGGGACGCACGTGGGTCTGTCTGTCTGTCTGGGACGCACGTGGGGTCTGTCTGTCTGTCTGGGCCGCACGTGGGGTCTGTCTGTCTGGGACGCACGTGGGGTCTGTCTCTCTGTCTGGGACGCACGTGGGGTCTGTCTCTCTGTCTGGGAAGTACGTGGGTCTGGTCTGTCTGTCTGTCTGTCTGTATGGCTGGATCATCTTTACGAAGGGGAAGTGGTTCACGACCACTGACAATGAGGACTAGCTAACGAGCCGCGCTGAGGATTTCTATATTACGTTCCCATATTTCCTTTTCACTCGCTATCCTTCTCCGTCTTGGAGAGCCCTCCAAGTGAACCTGCCTCCAAATAACTCTTCACCTCCCTCCCGCAATACCCTTCCCTTCAGTCAATAGTCGAGGGGGGGGGGAAAAAAAAAGGTATTAATAGCTTAACTTCACCTTGCCCCTGGGACCGTCCGATGGTGTGTGTCTTCTTTCTCACCCGTCACCGGAACCATTGGGGTTAAACAGTGCGAGGTCTCCCACCCTCACACCATTCTCCGCGTTTTCTAACTTGCCTCTTAACTTCTTAGAACACTTTGATACGCCACTCCAAAAATTCTTAGAGCACATTTTTTTTTTAGTTAAGACTTGAAATAGATTGAAATTGATAGCTTTATGTCCACACACACACACACACACACACACACACACACACACACACACACACACACACACACACACCTGGACCTCGTTAACAACCATACGACCAAATTTGCTCATCGATCTTTTATAAAAGTGATACGCGCGTCCGCCGCCACCAACACAAGAGTTTAACACTGTAATGACCCCTTTTGTCTCCAACACAAGGTGTGGGGAGGGATTACCCAGCCGTCACACAGCGCAGTGTGACCGGAAGCCAACACGAACGATAGATAATTCGAGAGGCAAGGCATGAGTACGACCGGGGAACAGTTGGACGTTCAGATCTGCCGTTGTCTGATCCGATTAGAATATCATCGGCCGAGCGTCGCTTGGCTTTGAGGGGGAAGTAGAGTGGAGCGGACGAGGGGAGGAGGTGGGTGTGCACCTCCTTGCCAGAGCACCTCGCTGTGACCTGCTGGTTTTTTTTTGGGGGGGGAAGAGGGGTTGTGGGTTGTCGAGTACTCCGGCTCGATCGTCCCTGAACTTTCGTGTTGTTAATCACGTCTCAACCATTACACACGTTCTCTCTCTCTCTCTCTCTCTCTCTCTCTCTCTCTCTCTCTCTCTCTCTCTCTCTCTCTCTCTCTCTCTCTCTCTCTCTCTACACACACACACACACACACACACACACACACACACACACACACACACACACACAGGGAGACTGTATTTTCCATTAGCGGAAACATCATGAAATTTCCGGTAACTGTGGGGGGACATTCTGTGCGAGAAATGGACCCTCGTGTAATGGACATTTATAGCAGGATGTTCGATACCATTTGTCACATGTACAGACGGTAATAGAATGCTGTTCAGACCCAGGTCCACGTGTGTGAACACAGAGCCGTTAATATATTTTTTGGTTATTATCAACTAAAGGGAAGTTTTGGGGAGCTGAAGAATTTGGTTATGTCAGCTGAGATGGTACGGGCAATTGAAACCTTAATTGAGGCCATCTTATTACCCATTTCATCGTCCAATCCCAAGGGATGGATGAACAGCTGCGTTGACCGTGGGCCGACTGCCGCAACCAGGATTCGAACCTATGCGCTCGACTCTCGGCGGCCAGTGAATGCATCACGGTTGGGAAAACGCTAACCGCTACACCACGGAGGTCCATAGTTTCATAGTTTCCATAGTTTTATCTTCATCCAGCTCAAGTAAACTCAATTTGGTCGTTCTGTGTACATGGTTATGTGTTTCGGACTTTGGTTTAGTGAGTGGGAAGGCAACACAACACCATGGTTATGTGTTTCGGACTTTGGTTTAGTGAGTGGGAAGGCAACACAACACCATGGTTATGTGTTTCGAACTTTGGTTTAGTGAGTGGGAAGGCAACACAACACTCAGTTGTAGGTGCGTTTGTGCACTGAACTGTTGTCAAGTGGTTGATCAGTCATGGTGTGGCTGTAAGTCATCATCCTCCTCGAGAGGGAGAGGTACAAGGAGGTGTAAATTGGCCCCTTTGAACACGACGGTAACAACCAACCCCCCTTAGTGGTTGGTTGGTTGAATGGTAGTTTGGGCTTTAGTCCTCTCAACTGCCAGAGTCTTTAGATAAGGCCGTCAGCGCAGCTACTACGTCCACCAACCCAAGAAAAATCGAACGCCCTCTCGTCTTCAGGTGTTAAAGAATGATTCATGGTGAGTCAAGTTGATTAACATGATTCATGGTGAGTCAAGTTGATTAACATGATTCATGGTGAGTCAAGTTGATTAACATGATTCATGGTGAGTCAAGTTGATTAACATGATTCATGGTGAGTCAAGTTGATTAACATGATTCATGGTGAGTCAAGTTGATTAACATGATTCACGGTGAGTCAAGTTGATTAACATGATTCATGGTGAGTCAAGTTGATTAACATGATTCATGGTGAGTCAAGTTGATTAACATGATTCATGGTGAGTCAAGTTGATTAACATGATTCATGGTGAGTCAAGTTGATTAACATGATTCATGGTGAGTCAAGTTGATTAACATGATTCATGGTGAGTCAAGTTGATTAACATGATTCATGGTGAGTCAAGTTGATTAACATGATTCATGGTGAGTCAAGTTGATTAACATGATTCACGGTGAGTCAAGTTGATTAACATGATTCACGGTGAGTCAAGTTGATTAACATGATTCATGGTGAGTCAAGTTGATTAACATGATTCATGGTGAGTCAAGTTGATTAACATGATTCATGGTGAGTCAAGTTGATTAACATGATTCATGGTGAGTCAAGTTGATTAACATGATTCATGGTGAGTCAAGTTGATTAACTTGCTAACACTGGAGAGTCCTCTCAGAGTACTTTCTGTACGTGTGTTTATATGTTTTTTTCTTTCATACTATTCGCCATTTCCCTGCGTTAGCGAGGTAGCGTTGAGAACAGAGGACTGGGCCTTTGAGGGAATATCCTCACCTGGCCCCCTTCTCTGTTCCTTCTTTTGGAAAGAAAAAGAAATATATATATATATATATATATATATATATATATATATATATATATATATATATATATATATATATATATATATATAATATGCTTGTTATGAAACAACACCATCCACCTTCAAATAGCACCACCACAAAGAGAAAGTTGTTAAAAGGATTCTGCCTTTAGTCTCCCCTTCCCCCTCCCTTATATTATCTGGGTCGTGAATCACAAACGCCGGGAATAGAAAACGGGAAAGATACGTAGAGCAAACCCAAATGAGCGCAGTATGTTATGGGATTATCGATTACCGTTCGCTGACCCGCCTAATATGATGACAGTAAAGGTGATTTGGCACCTTGTCTTTGGGGTGTGGGGGGGGGGATGGATGGCTAGTGGATATTGTTCTGCTATTTATTCATTTGGTTATTGGGTTTCAAGTTACAAAGGGCGGGGGATGAGACGTGTTCAACGTTCTTTCGGTAAATTATTTGCCCTGCTGTGCCGTTAGTCTCCCTTTTCTCTCTCTCTCTCTCTCTCTCTCTCTCTCTCTCTCTCTCTCTCTCTCTCTCTCTCTCTCTCTCTCTCTCACACACACACACACACACACACACACACACACACACAGAACATATGGTTTATCAATAAAATTCATGTTATCATTCTAAAAGCCAATATATATATATATATATATATATATATATATATATATATATATATATATATATATATATATATATATGTCTCAAACACACACACACACACACAACATATGGTTTATCAATAAAATTCATGTTATTCTAAAAGCCAATATATATATATATATATATATATATATATATATATATATATATATATATATATATATATATATATATATATATATATATATATAAATAAATATATATACCTTCATATTCATTACAAAAATAGTGATCACATTACGGTGCCCAGCGAGAAGTCGTTCTTTTAGCATTATTGTCGATAACTGTCAGCAAAGCGGACAATTTGTAATAAACGAACCGAAATTCTTGTACATTTAATAGCGTATTTTTTTTCAAAGAGAAATAGTCATAATTTTAAAAAGAAAATTAAACAGCGCTGCTTATATAATAGCAAGGATATAAAAGAGTTTGCCGGAACAAAATACTTATATAGGAAAGTTCATCGGAACAAAATATATGTTTTGAATCTTCTTTGGAATAGAACGAGGTCATTAAACTTATACGTGTGACTTCCTGGTCTTTGTGTTCATGTATATTTAAAAGTCGATTATACTGTCGTAATTATCTAATAACTGATAACACTTTAATGAACCAACTCACATTGAACAAGTCAAAGGACTCATCGATAAATGACCCGCTGGTACATTTTTTTTTTTTTTTTTTGCTTCGTTCTACATATATAGAGATGTGTACAGTGCATTATTTCTCTGTATATCCTTAAAACATTGTTTAATTTTGATCATTTATTGCCTTAATGGATTTCAGTATTCTGAGGCGATATTTTTTTTTTCTTTCCCTTTTTTTATTCATCTTCCATTTTGATTGTCGAATCGAATTTCTTACCACGGGATGTCGCGCGAAGTTAAGCCACTTTTAAACTCAGCAACCGCCCGGATCACTCCGTGGAGCGTCCACCCATGACAGCAGTGTCTGCATTACGAAAGCAGTTTGTCGAGTCTTCCTTCTCGATCGAAAGAGGAGCAAAATGGGACATCGGCTCTGAGATATACGAGAAAAGGGGCGAACGAGGGCGAATGGCTACGGGCCACCATTATCATACTTGTGTCTCAGTTGTTTCCAGAGGGGTTGTAGGTCTACGCGACCTATTAACGAGACGGGAGGGGACCAACGAGTGCACAGCTCCTCCAGTCTCGTGCCGTACAGTTACGTTAACCGGGCCTTCCTCGTTGATTAATGGTGGACTAGCCTCGTAGACAGTACTCTAGTACAAATAGATCAAGTCAACATACCTCCTTACGAGAACATCGAGAAATGTGATGTTGTTACGTTTTAACTTCAATCTTTTCAAGAGCAAATATATCCACAGCGCGTTTTCTTCTAACCGCGCCGAATGCAGCGATAAGAAATGATACCAGAACAAATCACATACTGGAGGCACTCAGGAATTTCCCAGTGGCATGAATCGTGTATTGTCATGTCACTGCGTTAATTAGCTGCACGCGGGATGTAAGCACGAATCTTTTCCCGTATTTGCCAGGACGAATTTTTGAGCGTGGCTCACGCAAGTGGAGATCACAAAGAGAACAATGGAAGGATTCTTGGTTTCTCGTTAAATTGATCTTCTCAGTCGAAAGAAAAACCAATATATATATATATATATATATATATATATATATATATATATATATATATATATATATATATATATATATCTTTCTTTTTTCTCTTTCTTTTAAACTATTCGCCATTTCCCGCGTTAGCGAGGTAGCGTTAAGAACAGAGGACTGGGCCTTTTTTGGAATATCCTCACCTGGAAATGATGGCCTACTTCGGAGCGAGTAAGTTCCTTGACTAGACTCTCGCACAGCCTTGCCACAGGCGCCATCTCACTCGCTTCGTAAAACCCTGCGTGACAGACGTAAGGTGTATCACAGTCTCTCAGCTGTGTGGACCAGCCTTCGTGTTGAGGGTGACATAGCGAGCCAAAGAGAGAAGGTTCCACACTGCTGTAGCCCATCTTGATTTATGGTAGCCTCTCTATTCGTCCCCGTTCACATTTCCGGCGACGGAATAACTTCATTATTCACGATAATTGGTAAATAATGACAAGGGAGAATCGGCGCCCGCGCAGGTTTTTGTTCTGGTGGATGGCAGTGATGTTGGCCCATACATGCTTGTCATCAGTCGTACCGCTCATAACCGCATCATCTGCGCTGCGTCGCTCATCATAACCGCATCATCTGCGCCGCGTCGCTCATCATAACCGCATCATCAGCGCTGCGTCGCTGATCATAACCGCATCATCAGCGCTGCGTCGCTGATCATAACCGCATCATCTGCGCCGCGTCGCTGATCATAACCGCATCATCTGCGCCGCGTCGCTGATCATAACCGCATCATCTGCGCCGCGTCGCTGATCATAACCGCATCATCTGCGCCTCGTCACGCATCATAACCCAAATCATTATCACCGCATCACTTCCACTTGTAATTGCGTTACCCGCTACGTTACGTAACTTTGATGTGCTAATCGTCACGAGGGGTGGGGTGAGGGGGGGGTGGGGTGGGGTGGGGGGGGGGGGGGGGGGGGGGGGGGCGCTAATTGGCATTCAACAATGGTTGTGTGTTTGTGTGTGGCGTTCGTGGGGTGAGCATTGTTGCACTCACCAGATATGGTAATGAACGCACCTTAGGGTCATACCGGGAGACGTACGTGTACAATGTGTATTGGTTATATATATATATATATATATATATATATATATATATATATATATATATATATATATATATATATATATATATATGTATATATATATATTATCCCTGGGGATAGGGGATGAAGAATACTTCCCACGTATTCCCTGCGTGTCGTAGAAGGCGACTAAAAGGGGAGGGAGCAGGAGGCTGGAAATCCTCCCCTCTCGTTTTTTTTTTTTCTTTCTTTTTTTTGTTTTTTTTACTTTTTTGTTTTTTTTTCTGTAGTCTGCCAGGTTACACTACTCTACTGCTCTCCCACGGGATTCGAACGTTGATCTCCTCTTTTTCTTTTTTTTTTTTTCTTCACAAAGACTTCCACCCACGTCCCAGAAGAAGTTATGTCATAAAATGATTCGTTTTCAAGTGAAGGATTTGCGCATCCTAATTTTTTTTTTTTTTTTGTTTTTTTACGATGGAGAATAATCTTATTTACCGGTCATACGATTCTTCACATTTAGTTTATTGATGTATCGTCTAAATAAACTCAAAAGTTCTGAATATAAATGCATAGCTCATTAAGACCTTCGTAAAGTTTTGAATGCCCCCACTCATCGTAGGAAATGATAAAGGATTTTACTGGTAGTTGTTTGAAGATCTTCAAATCGTAGAATATATATATATATATATATATATATATATATATATATATATATATATATATATATATATATATATATATATATGTGTGTGTGTGTGTGTGTGTGTGTGTGTGTGTGTGTGTGTGTGTGTGTGTGTGTATACTATCCCTGGGGATAGGGGAGAAAGAATACCTCCCACGTATTCCTTGCGTGTTGTAGAAGGCGACTGAAAGGGGAGGGAGCGGGGCGCTGGAAATCCTAGCCTCTATTTTTACTTTTCTGAAAAGAGGGAACAGAGAAGGGGGTCAAGTGAGGATTCTCTCTCCAATGCTTAGGTCTCTCTTCTTAACGCTACCCGCTAACGCGGGAAATGGCGAATATTGAATATATATGTATATTATATATATATATATATATATATATATATATATATATATATATATATATATATATATATATATATCTGTATGTATGTATGTATTGTTGTCATTACATCACTGTCTGTTGATAGCTGTCGGGTAAAATTGTTCTTTTGACAGAAATAATCCTTTGATGTTTTCAGCAACTGTAGTATATTCACTCTGATGAAAGAATATCGAAAAAAATATCGACATGTTCCTAACCATGCTTCTCTGACAATCCCTGGTTGATCTGCCTAGCTTGAACCTCTGTCACAAAAATAGCCCGATCGCTGAATGAGATCAGCACCGCCTCTGTTGTTGACCATGTCTGCTCATTGGTGATTAAGATAATCCATCAGAAATCTGTATATTTCTAACACAGAATACTCAGAGCGTTCAGTATATGCTCACAGCTATGAAAGGGGGTTGAAAAAGATTAATATTATGAGCTTATATCGTGTTGTGTATTATAATAATTCTTATCCCAGGGTTACAAAATTGTTATTACATTATTGTTTCCCTTCTTCTGTACGTTACATGTGAAAACAGATTCTTCATTGCTATCTAGCGTGACGAAGAACATGCCATACCCTATCTTTATATTTCAGTATTCTTTAATGTATTAAACCTAAGAAAATAATCATCGTAGATACTGAAGAAATAAATGCCTCTGGTGGCAAATAGAAAACCTTTCCTTGTAACAGTAATCAACACACAGAAAGGTAATTCCAACGATGTTTATTTTATACTTGTTTGTTGGCGAGTCAGTGTCGCAATGTCGATGGGAATGCTCCCCCTCCGTGTGTGACATCGTATGCCCCCAGTCAGAGCGGCCATTCCAGATGCAAAGCGCTGCACTAAAGCAGAAGATAACAACACAGCCTCTCGCCCCGAGCCGGAGGAGTGTTTATCAACTCCCTCTTACGCCTGTCGGTATTGCCTCAATCTTTTCTTTATCTCGGCACACAAGACTCTTCTCCCACCCAGTCGCGTCAAGTCTTTAAAACCCGTTCCTTTCCACTCAAAAAACACACACACGCACACACACACACACACACACTCAAATAATCATATATATATATATATATATTCTTCCTTCTCTTTATTTCTTATTATCAATTTACGTCCGGCTCTTTCCCTTTACAGACCGATAGACTATTTAGTAGTGATAAAGATGCCAAATGCGAATTTATAACCCTAGTCCATAAAACCGCCCCAATAAAAAGAGGGGAAACTGTAAATTCAGTGTTTCTGGGAAACAACAAAAAAGTGCTGATAAGTAGAATTTGAAATATAGAAAATGGGAATAAACAAGAGTGAGGAGAGGGGGGGCTATGCTGTATTACGGCATCATTGTGGCTGAATGGATGTACGGGGAGGGCTTTTGTGTACTCGTATCCCCAACCAGACGCCTGTCACCGGCCGCGCTCATTTGTCTCAGTGGCAGGGAAGAAGAGGGTGTGTGGTGGGTGGTGGTAGTAGTGGTGACAAGTTCCTCCTACCCCAGCGCGGAAGAGTTCCTTTTACTCGGTAGTCAAGGAATGTGACGAGAGATGTCCACAGCCTAACAAAGAGGCTTTTATTCTCGTGAGTATGAGGAAACACATGGGAGTTAGAAATGTGTATATTTCCGTGTATGCGCTTGATCCGCCGTGGGTGACGGATCTGTTTCACAGTATTATTATTATTATCCTCGCGGTCGTTTACATAAATGACACGTTTGGATGGTGACTGACTATATATATATCTGTCACCTCATTGATTTGATGGTGGCACAACATCTGTATCATTGCATTGATTTGACAGTGATATATATATATATATATATATATATATATATATATATATATATATATATATATATATATATATATATATATATATATATATAACAGGACATCTATATCACCACAGAAATGTTAACTGAATAACGGTATGGTGATACGACAGCTGTTCACCACAATGACGATATTGCTGTTTCCTATTTCCTTACAGTTTGTGTTTCTTATGATGTCTACATTGCCCAGGTCAGAGGCCAAGTGACTGAAGCTATCGCTAGGGACATCCATCTTGGCTGTAGACACGAGGCTCGCACTTCAGAGGCTGAAAATGTTGGGATGGGTGAAGTAGAGGGTTCTTTTTTTTTGTGCAGTGATCAAGAGAACCTTAAGAAGACAGCAGGGAAAAACTTGGGGAGTCGCATTGTCGCCTCCGGCTCGAGCTGAGATGCAGTTTCTCTTGCAGTTCAGCGCTTTAAGTATTTGATCCAATGCAGGTCCAGATGGCTGGAGATAAAGCTATGAATAAAGATATCTTTCGTGGCTATTGAGTGGAGGGACGGGAGTCTTTCGAAATTGAGGAATTCGGGAAAGGGGTTTGCTCGTTGGAGGGTTCCTGTAAGTGCGTTGAGGAAGAAACACTTGCAAATGATTGTACGATCATCCAGATATGTGTCTCCCGAAGCTGAAGAAGAGTCCAGACGTATTCACATCATCTTATATTTCTTTAACGAGTTATCTTGTATGGAAACATAATAAGGTTTCCCCTGCGATGCGCTACATTTTCTCTTAAGTTCAGAGCATCGTGTCTTGATGACATAGCCTCTGGGAGATCGTAGTTCAAGGAAAATTTATCCTCCATGACTTCTATTTATTATTCCATGGTGCCCAACAGACTCATGATAAAAGGGTATATAGAGAGGAAGGGGAAGAAAGTACACAACCCATGTATTCCCCCGCGTCTCTTGGAATTCTCAGAATTTTATCAACAGTCATAATTCAAGATTTGCATAGCTTTTATTTTCTTCATATTTTTTTTCTTTTTTCTAAGTAGCACTGGTCCTTATCTTTGACGGCCCGTCTCCATAAGAAGATACATTGATTGGTTGATTGGTTAACGTGAGTATTAATTAACCCCCGTCCGGGATCATTGAGGCAGCTGTAACCATGGCACAACCAACCACCACCCACTCAGTCGAACGAATTTCGAAGCCCTCCTTCGCGTGTGTTCAATATACACATTATTCCAGGCTCGTATACACTCCCACCACTGCACACACACACATGACCCTTCGTCGCTCTCACTTGGCCCATCCTCTTTCAAAAGAACAGCATCGCTGACGTAACATAAATGTAATAAGAAAAAAAGAAAAGAAAAAGAAGACTAACATTAAATGTGCTCTCTTCGCGTCAAAAAGCCCCACGTTGATTTCACTCCAGCCTCATCAGCCATAAGAAGAAAAAAAAAAAAACCCAAGACTATCGATTGTATAAATGGCTCTCACCAGTGCCAGGCATTGTGTGGCACCCGGGCACGAGAGAACCCTTGAGTCAGGAGCCACGATCCGAGAGGTTGTAAACACGAGAGGCTGCGAGTGCTTGCCCTCCCTCGCCAGCCTCGGACTTGAAGGAGCTGTTGCCCTCAATACAGACCGTCGAATCAGCAGGTTTTGGAGGATGTTGCCTTGGTTCTATTGGTAATTGGATGTCAAGAATATATATATATATATATATATATATATATATATGTGTGTGTGTGTGTGTGTGTGTGTGTGTGTGTGTGTGTGTGTGTGTGTGTGTGTTTTACTGGATACTTTTCCCTCTGCAATAAAAGGCCATTCGTGCAGGGAGAGTGTGTAGTGTGTACAGCTTTATGCTGATCTTAAACACGTGAGAAACAGCTGTTCAAGATTTTAGTTTAGTAGACGTAATGCGACCCTGATGGCCTTGAATGATCCTGGCTGTTGATTAGGATGAAAATCCAGATAATCAGCCAACCAACCGACCGACCATCACGACCATCCGACCAATCTCGCGTGTTTTTCGCCAGGAAAGTATTCATGGTTGCGGTGCAAATGAAGCTTACGCCTGGCGCATCTTATACGTGGCGATCTAATGTGGCGTGGTGCATCGCCTCTTTGGCCAACTTGTCCCGGCTTAACACATGCATACACACTCTCACTGTGATGTGCAAACTTTTCCCCGCCTTAATCCAGTGAATAAGAAAAAAAAAAAAAAGGATAAAGTTGTTATTTGCGACAAGGCAAAACTTGAGCCAAATTCATTTACATTTTAAAGTTTAGCTGGAATGCACAGGTTCTACCTCGCTCATACTGTGAGAGAGTGATTGTATAATGTCAGGGTTTAAAGTTATTTCTTTTTAGCTTTGCATTCAATTCGATGATACATATCATCATTTCTTTATTCCTCTGCTCCATTTGACGTACAAGTATTAATTTCCGTGAAGATAATTTATGCGTTTTTCTTAACATAACAACAAAAAAAGTTTTATGATTGCCATTGAGATAGGTCATGTCTTCTCTCCTCTCTTCGCTCACAACACCCCGTCCCACCACCACCACCACCTGCACACACCCGCCCCAACACCAGCGCACACCACCGCCACTACCACCACCAGCACACACACTCGAGACTCCTCCTCCTCGTCCTCCTCCTCCACCTCCTCATCCCGTCGGCCTTTCCTCAACCCCTGTATAAAACTCCCCCTGGTGAGGAAGTGGAGGCAAGGGAACCTCGTTAACCTAAAATTTCACCATCCATCTCACGGGGAGTTCATATGTAATCGCCCGGAAGATGTAAAAGTTTGGGAAAAGGCGTTGTTAAAAAAAAAAAAAATAGATGAGAAAAAAAAAATAGTTCTCTCGTCGGCAGATGTGAGTCTATCTTGCCGTCAGAGCTGAGTCTCTCCCCAGGAACTAGGGTCGTTCTTGTTGTGGGAGGTAGTCCAGGTTTCTTTTAGTTTATATTGGGTTCGTTTGGCATGAAAGTGGAACGTTCCTTCAGGCAAGAGGGAGGTGTTGATATTAAGTACCTGTGATTTCTCTGTAAACTGTTTTCTTTACCGTGTATATATATATATATATATATATATATATATATATATATATATATATATATATATATATATATATTCATTTATTTATTCATTTGCTTATACTTTGTCGTTGTCTCCCGCGTTAGCGAGGTAGCGCATGGAAACAGACGAAAGAATGGCCCAACCCACCCACATGCACATGCATATACATAAACGCCTACACACGCACATATACATGCTTATACATTTCAACGTGTATATACATGATACATACACAGACATATACATATATACACGTACATATTCATACTTGCTGCCTTCATCCATTCTCGTCGCTACCCCGCCACACATGAAACAGCACCATCCTCCCCCCGCCCACGCGCGCGAGGTGGCGCTAGGAAAAGACAACAAAGGCCACATTCGTTCACACTCAGTCTCTAGCTGTCATGTGTACTGGACCGAATCCACTCTAGCAACAACAACCTAGGTATGTGGCTGAATATGCGTAATTAGGTTCCATTTTCGACATCCCAGTGAAGCAATAGTCAGTACCATTTAGTGAGAGTTATTGACGGTAAACTAAAGTTATGAACGTAGGCAAGAACGAACGGAATTATTAAAACCATCATCGAACACACACACAATAATCATCGAAGGTGTAAACACATCGATCAAAAAGGTATTAACTGTCAGTAAGTTATTTGCCATTTGTCAAATAGACCATCTCTCATTTTAAGCGGGAAATGAATTAGAATACGTACCCATACTTTTTTTTTTTTCTAACTAAAGCCTACAGTGTTTTGGAGTTACAGAAACAAACGTGTAGTAGGAATGGCGTATTTTTTTTTTCTTTTTGGAGGTTTAACATCTTGTTTGATGCCATTTTATATCCCTGTGTCTTTTTGTAATCCTCTTTAGTGGGATTTGACCTGCGTAAGTGGATTTGGTAACTGCTGACCAGATTCGAAAACAGAACAAAAATTTTTACACTTTTGAAGCAGAGGTTGAAGGAGTGCAATTACCGCTGTACAGCTGGTTTTTGTTCGATGCGAAGGAACTTGCTGGGAAAAATGTACAGATAAATTGTGGGTTATCGTCATTATGGTTTTAAAAAGAAATGCAAAAGAAAAAAAGAAAAAAAAAAGCCCTTGCGAGGCTGTAACCCAGCGAATCAAAAATCAAAAAAAAAAGGGTATAGATAGTTTATCGTTTATCGTCATTATGGTTTAAAAAAAAGAGAGGAAAAAAAAATCAAGAACCCTTGTGTGGGGCTGTAACCCAGCGAATCTTAAAAAAAACAAATTCCCTGATAATGCGCAAACCCCCTCAGTTGAGCTCAAGGATCTATTACCCTCCAACTCTTTCCCAAACTTCCTCCTGCTACACTTTATTCTTGGGAACCTTCCAGCAGAACTCTTCCAGATTTCTTCCACTTCCCAGATCCATCTCTCTCTCTCCTCCCTGTCAAAAATCAAGGAGGATATTCATCCTTTTTTTTATATTTATTATTATTATTATGCAGTCCAGTTTTGGATCTGTTTGGAAATATACGTCAGATTTGGTAATTATGCTCGTGAGTTCTATAATGTCTACTTTAATGACTTGTTTAACAGTCTTACCCATGCAGTTCCAACGACACACATGAATTTCCAATAGAGCGTAAGACCCACTTGAATTAGTTTACCCTGTCAGACATAAGTTCTCTTTGATTGGGTAAGATTTTTGGCCCTTTCTCCCTACCTGAACATTTTCATTCTCAAACATTCATTCTTGTTACAATTCCTTTTTTTTTTTTTTTTATTCAATTTTGTCTTGCTCTACGTCAGGGGATCACTTCGTATTTGAAATACGTACATAATGAAATTGTTAACATATAAGATGTATATATTATTACACTACATATTCAACATATGGTGGGATTAGGTCTTAATGACCATGATCTATTAATGATCATTATGCTTACACATATGTGTAACATCAATCATGGTGTTCGTACGGCTGACATGTGCAGTAGGAATATAAATTATTGACTATTTTCTCGAGTGTAGCCATACGTCAAGCCACAATCAAAACGTCTTTTGTGCACCAACCAACCAGCCGGTAGAATGATATATGTATTTTTGTTCATACATCACCCCGTGCATTAAACCCAAGTGGCAGGGTGTGTGATGCGGGCGCATGAGTCACGCGAAAGTCAATCTGTTCCGCGGGTCACGCAGATAAAGGATAAAGAAATGCTCTACATTCAGGAGCAGGGTAAGTCATTCTTCTTCCTGTCTTTCCACTAACCGTATTTCATTCGTTAAGAACGACGTGATATATATATATATATATATATATATATATATATATATATATATATATATATATATATATATATATATATATACATATATATATATATATATATATATATATATATATATATATATATATATATATATATATATATAATATATATATTCTTCCGTGTTTATTTTTACTTTAAATCGTTTTACAGATTAGAATTCACCTCTGTCTTCGTACCGATTTCAATTAGATCCAATGAAGGCTATTAAGATGATTAGCATAAGTGCAGTAGACGAGGCTGTAAATGGGAGATTAACGCGCCATCTAGCCATCCGCATCTAACTGGTGGATCACATATGTGGCTGGTTAGTCGTGTGTACTACTTCAGTAGCCTATCAGCCGACAGGGTCATGGAGGCCATATCGACATGCGTTAAGAATTCTTCTAATCCGACATCCACTATATTCACTGTTGGGCCATTGTTTACAACTACATTGATACATGTATAAAGATTTTTTTTTTTTGGGGGGGGGATTGGGGGGACGCCTTTGTTCAAGAATATAGTTATATCCTTCAAATTAACAAGATATTTATCATGACTATGACCTTAGCTGACCAAATATAGTAGAGCTTGTCATTATAACGCATATTCCTTTAATGGCTGGACGTCACTGAAACAAAGAATACCTTAGCTCTTCCTTTTCGATAATGATTTGAAAAAAAAAAAAAAATATGCCCGTTAGGGCAAAACACTCCACACAATGCGTATGTTTTCATCTAAACTAACAAAGAAAAACAATGTGTTACATGAAAGGGATGCGGAGCCTTGATGAACGAATGTGTTGCTACAGATCAGGTGGTTGCAGGAAGCCTCCTCTCTCCTCCACCGGTGAGGTGAGGTGAGGTGAGGTGAGGTGAGGGGGGGCTCCTCTCTCCTCCACCGGTGAGGTGAGGTGAGGTGAGGCTCCTCTCTCCTCCACCGGTGAGGTGAGGTGAGGTGAGGTGAGGTGAGGTGAGGGGGGGCTCCTCTTTCCTCCACCGGTGAGGTGAGGTGAGGGAGGGCTCATCTCTCCTCCACCGGTGAGGTGAGGCGAGGTGAGGTGAGGTGATGGGGGCTCCTCTCTCCTCCACCGGTGAGGTGAGGTGAGGTGAGGGGGGTGGGGCTTCACTTTGCGTCCTTGGTCAACCGAGCGAGCGAGCGTTACGGAAGGTTTGCTGGTGTTGGACAAGGGCCTCCTGCGTGGGGTCCTTGTGAGCGCCGGAATGTTCCCTCCTCCTCCTCCTCCTCCTCCTCCGCCGCCTCCTTCACCCATAAAAAAGAAAAAAAATCGAAAATGATTTAGAAAAGGGCTTCTCCCTCACGTAGAAGGTGGAGGGGGGGGGGGGGGGGATGGTGGTGGTTAGGCTCCCAAAATGCGCCCCAAGACAATGGAGAAAGAAGCATCTCTCCAGTGTCGGAAAAGTAATTAACCAAGATTGAACAATAGACTCTACGAACAATGGGCGAGCGAGGCAGAAGCTCAGGGTCTTTACGTACTTCTGGCATCACTGGCTACAAAGTTTACGCCGGTTTTGGCATCATTGTGAGAGCGTTACGGAGTTAACGCCGTTTTCTTTTTCTTTTCCTTTTTTTTTTCGAGGCTTCCCTGTGATAGAGCTTTAATATTTCCAGCGGTCGGTTATCAGCGCATCGGCTCTACGTAGTTTATAGATTAGAGCTTCCCCCTTTTTTTTTTTTTTTTTTAGAGAGAGAGAGAGAAGAGGCTTCCTAGCCAAGTATAGGTTCAGTGAAAGGGACATGGGGCTTCTTATGAATATTATTTTTCGCGGTTCACTGTATAGGATGCCAGAATGTTGTTTGACCCCATATGATGGTCATTCTGTGTGGCGTCTGTGGAAGGCTGCGGGAAGGTGTATGCCGAGACTGGCAGTAATGGAGCGAGGTCGCAGAGTGAGGGTTGAATGTTGATAAAAGAAAAAATAGATGACATTTACTCTCTCTCTCTCTCTCTCTCTCTCTCTCTCTCTCTCTCTCTCTCTCTCTCTCTCTCTCTCTCTCTCTCTCTCTAACAGAAATTAGACTTTTGCTTATGTTTTGTAAAATCCATCAGTTAATCCCCCTGACGCCACACCACAGCTCCGTACTTCCGGAAGGTAACATAACTTGTATGCATCTGAGAGTCTAGAACGTGAACGCTGAATGCCACCGCCCTCCTGTTTGGACAGACACCTTTAAATGCAATAACATTACACTTAAAACCCAATTACAATTGTTTTGTACTCTCAAGACCCCTTTTTTCCACGGGGCGCTCCTCCCGACTTCGGGGATGCGCTGCAAGCGTGGAGAAAGGTGAAGTGGGTTCCTTTGGAGCATAGCCTTGTGACGCCATACCGCTGGCAAGCGTCGAAGGACATTAAGCGCGATGACAGACGGTGGCATACGGAAGTCCACGGAACCATTCCGTTGATATGATGAGATATGAACTTGACAAGGAACCTTTTGTCTTATAAGGGTCAAGCTAGTTGAAATGTTGTTCGTTTAGTCTCTATAGGATTTTTAACAACATTCAACACTTCTGTTAAAGTTAACATTTACGAACGAAAAGTCATCATTTAACCTTCTGGTGGTATTAAATGTTAATTCTATGATGACTCACTTCCGCTATGCATGAAGCCTCTTATTCCTCGTGTTTTTTTTTTATCTGTAAAGTTGATACCGATGACATAACACTAACGCTGGTGCTTTTTCTGGATTGGTCTGGAATTCTCACCAAACGCCAGGAAAGGTTTGTTTATTGATTCATTCATGATTCCCCAGTTCGATGATGTGATACTCCTTAAGTTTAACTTCTGCCAAGTTTAATTTGGTCCTTTGTGGTCAAAAAAAAAGGGGGGAGGGGGGCGGTCATGAATGTCTCTCTAACCATAAAGAAACTAATCAGAAAGTCTTAAATGATATCTAGATTTGGGTCGTTTGAAACTACCGCATCGAATTATCTTGTAAGATGATGATCATGGACGTATTTATCATTATTCAAAGAACATCTAGTCATATATAAACTATATACATTTTTTCCTTCAATATTTTTGACAGGCAAGTCATCATCATCTTCGAAATATAATTTGGTGTTTGAGCGAGATCCAGCCCTGCTAAGGGTACAGAGTTTCATACCATGATGTTCTCATGAGACACGTATATGGGTTCAAAGACCCTTAACTCACGCTGACGTATTCATCCACTCGTCTATTGACCCTTTACCTCGAGCGGGAAGTGCAGGGTCTGTGCCAATACCCAAAGTTCCCTTCCTCTCGGCTGTGCCGTAAACATGAAAACCCTATGGTAAACCCTTCCCAAGTCCTCCCCCAAACAACTCGTCCCTGCTGATGATAACAAAGGTATTGTTTATAGCATCGTCTCCAGCTACCTACCTGGACCTGGTGGACCTGGACCTGAGTCACCCCCCAAGGTTATATAGAGTTCAGAACATCAGAGCGTATACGTAGGTAATCCCTTCTCCCTCAGATACTCGAGTCCTTTTCTCTATGACTCTTGTGGGATGAAATTCTCGAATAACACCAATTTTTTTTTCCTTTTCTTTTTTTTTAATGGGGGGGGGGGGGGGCACCCCGTGCTGTGTGCACCCGAGTAATGAAAACGGAGCGCCGTGCTCTTTTTGAAAACGGAGCGAGGATGACCCACCGCCAGGAGTTACGGTGCTGGATGAAGGCAACATATGTTTTGGGGAACAACGTAGAGAGTTTATGACAGCGTGATGAGGCCAGCGCGGGTTTATGGCTGGTGCTCTCGGTGCATGATTCCCCCTGTGCCCCAGGACCCTCCTCCTCCTCCTCCTCCTCCTCCTCCTCCTCCTCCTCCTCTGCCTCCTCCTCCTCCTCCTCCTCCTACTCCGTACTGCCGCCTCCAACCCTGGCAGCTTCATTACCTCCCGGTTATATTCGTAGATTTCGAACTTACGAACTTATTTTTCGTGCATTTTCCTGTAACGAAAGTACACAAAGTGGATTCATATTTTTTTTTCCCAGTAAGAGAGTAGAAAAAAAAAGAAAAAAGATATGATCATACACACACACACACACACACCAAAGTATGCAGTTTTACAGAGGAATAGAATACAAATCGTAAACTGTTCTTTGTTAATCAAAACTTCCTTCCAACCCTTATCGTCTACACCCGAGAGATTATCATCAGTAATGGAAGCGTCACATATCGCTTCCAGACGACGAAGCAACGCGCCCAGACCAGCGCAAGAGAGGGGGGAAAAAAGCCAAGAACATCTCTTAAAGGTTTTGGGTTAGTATAGGAAGAGCCGGGTTGTGACACGATGCGCTCGAACGCACCCCTTCCGCGACCCTGTGTTAGAGTTTGCCTCACGAGAGAGAGAGAGAGAGAGAGAGAGAGAGAGAGAGAGAGAGAGAGAGAGAGAGAGAGAGTGAGTGGGGGCGCAGCAGCAGCGCTCCTGCGCATGATTAGTATTCTCAGAGCGTTTGGCTCATGGACCACATTCGCGGTTGAGAGTTAGATGTGGTCATGGGTTCATCTCTTAACACCTGGAGAAGCTGTTGAAACATTGCTCGGCTGGGAGTCAAGCTTCGTCTGAGTGAATCTTCACACACACACACACACACACACACACACACACACACACACACACACACAAACACAAACACACAAAAACACACACACACACACACACATAGTTCAGAAGACGGGGTCCCTGCGAGTGTAGAACTCTCTTTCCCCCTACTGAACAAATACGCAACTGCAAATAAGTAAACACAAACACACACACACACACAGACACACACACACACACGTGTGATGCTTGGCTGGTACGCTACCTGTAGCGTGGAGAGTTAAAAGCATTTTTTGCCTGGAAACCAGAAACCTGCGTAAAGTATGATTAGAAATGGCGTTATCAAAGCTTTGGTCAGTTCCGGTTTCATTGACTCGCGTTTGCGTCATGATGGAACGGCGCGTTTAACGAAGGCCATCGATCGGCACGTTGGCAGGTAAAGTCTCTCTCTCTCTCTCTCTCTCTCTCTCTCTCTCTCTCTCTCTCTCTCTCTCTCTCTCTCTCTCTCTCTCTCTCTCTCTCCTCTTTTTTTTCCATAACGAGGCACTGATTACGGATGCTACTGTCTTCAGCTCCTCAGGGTACAGTCTGCCTGTAATCTATGTAATCCCTCCCTCCCTCACTCACTCTCCCTCCACCACCTACGTCACGTACGGAGTTAACGGGGAGAGCACACCCCTCCCCAGATGTGAGGATGAACATTCGAGTGGTATCACTCAAGCTTATGGAACGGACGAAGGGAAAGGAAGGAAGGTAGGGAGGACTGTGTGTGTGTGTTGTGTGTGTGTGTGTGTGTGTCATGGCATCTTGCTTATGTCTTCAGACAGTCACAGTGTGGATTCTATTGGCTCTGGCCTCCTCCTCCTCCTCCTCTTCCTCGTCTGGTTTTCCCTCGTCCCCATCTGGCATGTTATTAGCAACTGTAGAGGAAGGTGTTTCCTCGTGGTCGTCTGGTTACAATAAACAGAAGGAGGAGGAGAAGAAAGAAGACACGGAAATCGCCCGTTAACGTCAATGGAGAAAATATCAATCTCATGCATTTATTATTATTAACCAGATCTCTCGTTGGATGGAATATCCTTGCTCATGGTATAGGCCAGTCGTGTTCCCGCCATCGGTGTCTTCGTCTGTTTTCCCACGCTTTGCTGAACTGACAGAGTGCGAGAGAGCTTCTCGTACCCTTTAAATGAACCGGATGAGACGTGGAAACGATGCATCATTACTGTAACATTAATCTCTTGATCTCACAGTGAGACATGTTCGTCCTGCTTGGTCCCACCTCCCCGGGGGAGTTTGAGTGGATACATAGCGGATTTAGGCGTGCAGTTACGGATAATTCATACCATCATCGCTTCGATCCAAGCGACATTTTTTTTTGTGGTGGTAGATCAAGAGCCTGTGTCACCTTCATTCTTGTCTCACAGCCGTGGCTAGAGTCACCAGAGGTGTTGGTCCTACTGACAACCTGACAGCCTTCGTTCACTCCGTCTCAAGTCACTTTCTCGTTCATCTCTTCGTTTAGACGTGCATAACTACCGAATTACATTAGCAGAAATGCCTTAGTACTCCTCCTTTTCCTCCTCCTTCACTGACTCCTGGTCATTGACCTAACGAATAATTCATATGTATAAGAAAAAGTGAAATGTATACTTTGGTATTTGATACCACTGCGGTTCTGAAGTTTAAAGTATTATAGGCTACTGAAAGGTTAAGGTTGTGTGCTTAGTTTATAATTCATCATCGTGTACTCACTCCCAGGCTGAGATAACTTGCCTTGGAGACCATCCAGCTGAAGAAGGGCCATCTGTGCACAGAGAGCACACATAGTCTTGGAATCCTTTACAACCCATGAATGTCTTTCTCTTTTTTTCCATATTCAAATGGCCATAACTCGACGTTAACTGCCTCGTTGACCCTGGTAATCGATAGGGCCAAAAGGTCAAATAGCCATGTAAGCTCAACTTACCGTCAACATTGTCTCCGACAGCATTGTTTTCCAGCATCTTTCAATAACAGGAGGAGGTAGTACACGCTGACAGTCTGTCCTGGATTCGTTTTCCCGAGCAGTAGCAGCAGCAGCAGCAGGAGCAGGAGCAGCAGTGTAAGTGACGCATCGTGAAATATGTTATGTATCCACACGGGCGGAGGAATATCTTAAAAGAACTGTTATTGGCGGGAGCGCATTGTTTCCGGTCGTTTAGATATTGTGTTAGGGAAAAGAGATTCCTCTCCGTTACATATCCGCCGAGGCGTTATGGTAAATTATGTAAATTATGTAGATTTTAGGGCAGCCTCTCCCGGTCTCAATTAGTGTAGGTTACCCTCAACATGTCGATACAAGTGATCCATTCTGACCCAATCTAAAGTTCGAATGGGAGTGACCCAGTTTCGTAAGTCTCCCCTTAATTTCTCTTGACCATGTTCTTAGAAAAATTTAACCAACGTAAATTTCGTTCGTAATGTGACTTAATAATGACAAGCGGTGAAGGAAAATCATGGCCACAGTGTGTTGTTTCCGATTTTTCGTATGTGTTTGTGTCGAGGAAAAGTTGATAGCGTAAGCATTGAACTCAGACCCCATTACGAAGACTATGCGACCTTCGAGCTCGAAAGTACGACCCTAGGTGTGTGATGGGTACGACTCTCGAGCACGAAAGTACGACCCCTAGGTGTGTGATGGGTACGACCCTCGAGCACGAAAGTACGACCCTAGGTGTGTGATGGGTACGACCCTCGAGCACGAAAGTACGACCCTAGGTGTGTGATGGGTACGACCCTCGAGCACGAAAGTACGACCCTAGGGATGACCTTTAACCTATCCCTTAAGGATAAGGTCAAAGTTTTACGCCGTCATAAGCACGTGTCAGGCATCGCTGTTCGTGGGTCGTACCGCCGTGATGCAGTGGTGGACCACTTGTACGTGAGAGGTAGCACCGTCGTGGTCGTACCCAATCGTACTCAAGGGGTTAAGTTAAGGAGTGTCACTCTCTTTCCCCTTCTTATTGTACATTCTCTCTCTCTCTCTCTCTCTCTCTCTCTCTCTCTCTCTCTCTCTCTCTCTCTCTCTCTCTCTCTCTCTCTCTCTCTCTCTCTCTCTCATACACACACCAGTTCGTGGGAGTTCCCTTCTATAGCCGCTGAAAGACCCTGGCACGCGCGCGTCGCGTAGATGAAGGAGGATCCGATAGGCTAGTGTGGTGGACCGGACCGGACGAAGCGCTCGTTGCCTTGGAAGAGGAGACCCAAGTTTAGAAACCGCCGTAGGGAGAAGCCTAACCTTTAGTGGTGGTGGGACGACTAATATATATATATATGTGTCGCCCTTCTCTCTAGGAACGTTGTTATTAGCCCTCTGTCCTTCTGTAAGTGCGATGACCACAGCCTTGAGGAAACACACCCTATAGTCTTGGCCCAAAATGACTGGCTTGTACAGAAGGGGATGTCTGAGCGTGGAGACCACGAGAACGGACGGACGGGCGGGCGGGTGGTTGTGTGGCTGTGGATGGATACCTTGAGCTGAAATCCGGTAGGGACTTGAGGTGTGGATCCGGATGGTTGATGCATGATTTAAGCACGACCAGACAGGAGTGTGTGATGTAGGACCTGACGTGTGGTGTCTTGTTCTGTCTGGATGGGAGAAGCTGGTGCGTGGAGCTCACAGGAGCTTAAACTCGTAAGACGTCTGGGCTTCACGTGTGAGCGAGAGAAACTTTGAAATAGTAGGAACTTAATCGCTCTCATGAGATGGACTAAAGTCAGGGGTAACTGTTTTAGAAGAATTTTTCTTTTTTCTTTTCTTTGCCTGAATCCGTCGAGTCCATGAATGGTATTCACTGAGGTCTTGACTTACGTCCCTTGACGTTGCAGATGTAAATAAGGAGAGGATGTGACCTTAACTCCACTCGTGAATTACTTATGATTCCGGCTATGACTAATGGATGTATAAGTGTACATTACACGGAAATAGTTCTTTCTCGTGATTTCTTGACATATGTGTGCGTCCTCGCTCTGTGTGTGTGTATGCCTCGATATTTTAAGTTCACTCAACAAAGTACGTTTCAAAAGTGTTCGAAAGGTTACATGAAATCAGTCCTCATTAATTCATAGTGACAGTGACATCATCGAAGCTCGTCCTCGCGATGTACATTTACGATTCTGTGTACTTTTTATCAACAAAGCTGCTGCCGTGTGGTTGTGGTGGAAATATTGCAACCGATGAATGATTTATCGTAGGCTAAGAGGATGAGCTAAGTCAGTCAAGAAACATTTATTTAGGTATCTCTCCTCTTGAGTAATAAAGGGGAGGGGAGACTTCAAAAAAATGAACCTCGGTAGTTTGGTTGATAGGTCCAAATAACCCATCCAGAAACGGTCAACAGTTAAGAAAGATAGCTGTAAGATACTCATGGCTTTAAGATAGTCATGGATGTAAGATAGTCATGGATGTAAGATAGTCATGGCTGTAAAATAGACAGTCATGGCTGTAAGATAGCCAAGGTGTAAGATAGTCATGGCTGTAAGACAGTCATAGTTGTAAGATAGTCATGGCTGTAAAATAGACAGTCATGGCTGTAAGACAGTCATGGCTGTAAGATAGCCATGGCTCTGTCTCCGGCCGCTTGGCTGGACTAGATTAGGAGATGCCTCACGGTAGCAAGAGGGACGAGAAAGCCCGGATTTAGGAAGAACTTTTGGTTCTGAGCGAGGACGGAGGGAGGGACGGAGGGAAGGACGAAGGGAAGGAGGAAGGGAGGGAGGGAGGAGCAGCAGCAGCAGCAGCGGCGGTGGCGGACGCACAGAAAAGAAAAACAACAACAACATGAGATGTGTGTATTAAATTCTACTTTTAATGTAACCTCTTCATAATGGAGCAAGAGAGAGGATCGGAATTTCTGCTTTACAGGAGAGAGAGAGAGAGAGAGAGAGAGAGAGAGAGAGAGAGAGAGAGAGAGAGAGAGAGAGAGAGAGAGAGAGAGAGAGAACCAAAGACGTTAAATTATGCTGTAGCAGTCTGGGGGTAATGCTGTCTCACTTGTGCATTGTAAGACGAAAACAGGAAAACGATGCATTTCATATATATATATATATATATATATATATATATATATATATATATATATATATATATATATATATATATATATATATTGTAGATCATGAGAGGAGTGTTAGCTAGTGCTCGTTAAGAATGCACTCGTCTCGTTCGTGTCTCCGGTGATACAAACTGCGTTTGGTCGAACACTCATCTCTGACATGTACATGCATTGATTATTACTTGTTTGCCGTTTTTTCTTGCGTGAGTGAGGTACGGCCGGGAGCAGACGAAGGGAAGGCCTATTCATTCGCTCTCATCCATTCTTAAGCTGTCATGTATTATGCACCGAGACCACAGCTCCCTATCCAAATCCAGGCGCCCCCCCCCCCCCCCCCCCCCCAACACACACACACACAGTCCCTTTGCAAGATGAATTCGGTAAGTCTTAGGACGGTTCGGTATAGAGCAAATTCTGGAAAGAAGGGTTAAGAATTTAGAATGTAATTTAGAAAGAGTATACTTTAGCCTGAAGCATCACATTATCCTTCACCTGTTTGTTGTTCAGAAGTGACAGTTGTTATTTCGAAAGAACAAGTCCGAAGGTAAGATAAAAAAAAAAGAGATGAACAGAAGAACACGACAGGTGTTAGAAAATGATATACAACGAATGCTAAAAAAGCAGATAGATTGACGTTGCTAAGCCATAATGTTATTCATGTAAGTAGATTGTCGGTGTTAAGCCATAATGTTATTCATGTTAGTATCCTTCTGTAGCACACACAATATCTCATTATAGCCCCATCCTCATCGTCGACATCACAATCTTTGATTATACTACTCTTTACAAACCTTCTACGTGCGGTTCGTCAGGTCATACTACGAGCAGTACAACACTTCCGTAAGACCTTATGGTCTCTCGCGCTGCCACGGTTTCTCCCCTTTAAATCTAAGCCATAATATCCTCGTTCTTATCAAGGAAGTAGTAGCCGGCCGTAGGTGGAATGAAGGTGTTCTCGCCCACCTCACGTAATGTGGGCGTAAGCAGGGGAGACGCGGGGCGGCCGAGGAATTGAAATGAGTCTCCCCTTAAGACAGAAAAAGATAACGGGGTCAGGGTCTGCTGGTTCCAGTATTGGCGATTCTCGTGGACTTTTAAATGACACGGTGTTTAAGTGTGTGTGTGTGTGTGTGTGTATGTAATGATCTCTCAGTGGCTGCCTATAGTGTGTGGTGAATACTCAGCGGGTGTCTTAGGATGAGGCTTTTAAGACTTTGTTGCTCCTTGGATAACTAACCGCTTGTTAGGGAGTCTTCTGGTAACTACCAGACTGTGTGGTTATCATATGGTGTTCAGGGGATTGTGGCAGTCGATCGATAGCAGTAGGAAACGTCAACGTAATATATATATATATATATGTATATATATATATATATATATATATATATATATATATATATATATATATATATAGAGAGAGAGAGAGAGAGAGAGAGAGAGAGAGAGAGAGAGAGAGAGAGAGAGATAACTTATATCTATATTGCATTACGACCGTAAGCTCCGCAGTACCCAGTGTTTATGCTAATACGCCATTCGTCAGGACACCACAAATACCAGGCGAGTATTGCCCACCTCCCACATGTAGGAGGAGCCTAGCATGTATCAGGCCGGGACAATTTAACCATTATGTGTTCCAGAGAACTTTTTATCCTGACTCGGCGCTAACACACACACACACACACCCCGCAGGAAAATGGAACAGCACTGTCGGCTGAAATTTTATCTTAACTCGTATCGTTGGCCGTTTGCTCGTGGGAGAAAAATAATCATTTTGCCCGAGTACTGGAACAGAGGGAGGAGACACTCTGGCCAGCCAGAGCTTCTACCACATTGGTTTGCTTGGCTAACATGTTGGCTAGGTTCGACTTCGTCATATGTATATAATATCCTGATAAAAGTATCCATGAATGATTGATGATGTGATTATTACACGAAAGTGCACTTGGGAACTTATCATGTTTCATTTTCCCCGTGAACTCATGGGAAAAATATATATATATATATATATATATATATATATATATATATATATATATATATATATATATATATATATATATATATATATATACAATGTTGCGTAAGCTACAAAAAAACTTAATGGAAAAATGATACATATCGCCCTAGAATTGTTTTCCCCTACCACCCAACCCCCTTCTGAGGATGGATATAAACTGTAATATATTTTGACATCTCTCGCAGCAGGACTTAAATTGACAGTAATGTCTCTCGCAGCGTGATACATATGGAGTGAGCAAAGCGCGGAAAAAAGTATTATCGAAGGCAGGCATAGCGTGTGATACGTCTCTTGCCATGCGTGAGGGATGCACTGGGGTGGGAGGGTAACGCACGCCTCCTACGAGACGGAGGAGGGTCGTGGTGGTCGAATTGTACCACGTCCAGTTTGGGGGGGTTTTTCCACAAGACGGTGATATGTATTTTATGAGTGGTTAGGCGAGTCGCTGCGAAATGTTTCTGTCGTTAAAGCAGCGCGTACCGCTCATCGTTGGAGGAATGTTTAAGAGTTGAAGATAACACGTAGTTACGTTGTTGAGTCATGTGTGTGTGTGTGTGTGTGTGTGTGTAAGACAGCAAAGTGGGCTAAGGAAGGGAACTTAACGACCACTGTAGTGCTACCCCTAACTAGGCAGACGTCAACAAACTCTCCCAATACTCAGACACACGTACTACCTCCCTAGTCAGTGACGAACTGCCCCTTACAGCCTAGACAGACAGACAGACAGATACAGAAAGAGACAGACAGAAACACAATCTTCAGCGACTTTCTAGAGACAGAAACACAGACTTTCTAGTTCACAGCTGCATTGGTCATAGTATATTAATTGTGACAACACTTCTTTTCCTCCAGCCTTCTGTGGATTGTAGCTTGTTTACAGTTGGCTATCTTTCAAAAAAAAAAAGGAGCTGATGAAGATTGAGAAAAGACGTACGTCCAAAATAGGAACATCGCGTTGAAACTGAGATGGACTAGGGTGAGAATATTGGACAGGAATAGCGGAAAGTGGGTGACGAGGTGTGTGTACAAGCTTAAAAGAAGGTGCGCCTCATTGGACGTAGGGGAAACAACGCGTCATAAATTGAGGCCGGTACGTCAGAAATTGAAAACAGGAGACGTACGCCGAAAATAAAGATCCGTATGTATAGTTCAATCGACAGGAACGTCAAAGATGAAGGATGTCACCTTGAAATAAAGACGTGCAACGTAAGTAATAAAGATCTTGTTGACGTAGGGACCAGCACGTTAGAAATAGGGATTAAACGCGTCAGAAATAGGGACCAGCGCGTCGGAAATAGGGACCAGAGCGTGGGAAATAGGGACGTACGTTGAAATAGGGACCAACGCGTCAAAAGTAGGGACGGACACGTTGAAATGGGGACCGACGGGTCAACAATAGGGACCAGCACGTTTAGAAAATGGTGGACCAGCACGTTTAGAAAATGGGGGACCAGCACGTTTAGAAAATGGGGGACCAGTACGTCAAGATCGAGACCAGCACATAAAACGAAATAAAGCTGAGCTCTTTAGAAGAAGAAAAAAAAAAAAAACAACTGGGAAGAACGTGTTAAGATGAAGCATCGCAACAAATTTAAAATAATAA
The DNA here is from genome assembly GCF_036320965.1 of Panulirus ornatus. Taxonomy (NCBI): domain Eukaryota; kingdom Metazoa; phylum Arthropoda; class Malacostraca; order Decapoda; family Palinuridae; genus Panulirus; species Panulirus ornatus. The sequence goes on from NC_092239.1 coordinate 5,317,094, forward strand.
TAATAATAATAATAATAATAATAATAATAATAATAATAATAATAATAATAATGATAATGATAATAATAATGATAATAATAATAATAATGATAATAATAATAATAATAATAATGATGATAATAATAATAATAATAATAGTAATAATAATGATAATAATAATAATAATAATAATAATAATAATAATAATAATAATAATAATAAAGAAGAGAAATTGGGATGGCATCGCAGCATGGCCTAAAAACATCAAGGTACAGCACTTAGAAAAATATAAAAAAAGAGGAAGAAAAGGTTACGCCACGAGAGTTTCAAATAAGAAACTTTTGTTCGCAGCAAAGATGCATTAAGCTTTCATTATGTTGGGGGGGGGGGGGGGGGGCGCCTGACGCTGGAGGAAGGGATGACCCTCATGGCAGAAGGCGAGTTAATAAAAGTGGAAGGACGAGGCTCATTTACTCGTACAGGTCCTCTAACACACACACACACACACTCACACACACACACACACACACACAGTATCTCGACCGTTGTATGTTGTCACAGTGCACTACAGTTCGTATACAGTAACGCTGTGTAACGCGTTATGAACACACCCTCTCGACCCGTCTATTGTCACAGTACACCACAGTTCATACACAGTAACGCACTGTAACGCGTTAACCCTGACTGTGCTCGTTCGCTCACACTGCCACACGGACCGACAGATGCGTCAGGTGGTCCTGCTTTTCTATACTGATCCTCGACGCTGTCAGTTTACCCTCCTCCTCCTCCTCCTCCTCCTCCTCCTCCTCCTCCTCCTCCTCCTCCTCCTCCTCCTCCTCTCCCTCCTCCTCCGCTGTCGTGCTTAGTGTGTTTTCAGGGCCCAAGTCACATCTTCCGCGTGGCCAGCATCTCTTAGTCGTTGTTATCTCGTTCATATTGCAGTTGCTGCCGAGAAAATACAAGGGGTAGAAAAATGGCCCTCATATCTTGGCCGTATTTCCTGCCAGGACCTTGGCCTATATATATATATATATATATATATATATATATATATATATATATATATATATATATATATATATATATATATATATACGTGTGTGTGTGTGGGGGGGGGTTGGTGGGTGGGTGGGTGTGTGTGTGTGTGTGTGTGTGTGTGTGTGTGTGTGTGACGCAATTGATTAGGAAAGAAAACGAGGGTGGGGACATGCTTGAAATGAAATTGCGGCGTGGAACCGAACGGGACGGGACGGTGAGGTCTGGTCTGCAGTTACAGAAATGTTGTGTTTTCTGTTCATGTGCTGAGAGAGAGAGAGAGAGAGAGAGAGAGAGAGAGAGAGAGAGAGAGAGAGAGAGAGAGTCAGCATTTCCCAGTAGCTCAGTTAGAGGCAAAAAAATAAATCAAAATTTGTGAATCATCCCGCTCAAATTTGTGGTGAAGACACTAAAGATGAGAGAGAGAGAGAGAGAGAGAGAGAGAGAGAGAGAGAGAGAGAGAGAGAGAGAGAGAGATAAGAATCATACGAGTATCTTTCACCTCCTCTCTCCCCCTCCACCACCCCCACTTCCCCATTCGTGTTGGATCCCGGCGAGGCCCTACGATACTTCCCCTTCCCTCCTCCATCCCTCACCTGAAGATCTTGGTGATACAAACATTCGTCCACCTCCGCTCTTTATCTAGCTGCTAGTCCTCACGTTGTGGTTGAAGGTCTGTCTCTCTCTTGAGACACGACGGAGACAGCACCAAGGATGTCATGAAGGACTTAGGATCTGCCACATGGACTTAGGATCTTCGTTTGGTTTAAGTAGAGGAAGAAATAATCGCCTGAAATAATGATGATAATAATAATGATAGTAATAATAATAATAATAATAATAATAATAATAATGATAATGATAATAATACTAATGATAACAATGATAATAATCATCATCATCATCATCATCATCATCATCTCCGCTTGCAGGCAAGCGGAAAAAAAACTGTCAGTTATCCAAGCGCTCCGTTTTCTAAACTATTGTTGGGTAAGACGCGTTGCCATCCGCCTCACAGTGGAACCTTTTGTCTCGACGAGCAGAAAACGTTCACCAACTTTTTCTCTCCGTTTCTAAAATGTATCTAAATGTTTCACACACACACACACACACACACACACACACACACACACACAGAGCGTATGGGGGGTAGTGAGTGAGGGAGGGGTGACGACTCCTTCTGAGGTTTATATATGCCTGTCCCCCGTTATTTTCGGCAGAGGGAAGAGAAATGATGGTTTGATTTCAAGAGGTGGGGGAAGTTGATGAGCACATGACGCTTTCGTACTAACCCAGCTGCGCGCGCCGGGAAGAGGGGGGGGGGGTGTTTGAGGGGTGGGGGGGGGGGGGTCGAAGTGCTACGCGGAGAGGAGAGTCGCCACACAGGACAGTGTGTAAAGAGAGAGAGAGAGAGAGAGAGAGAGAGAGAGAGAGAGAGAGAGAGAGAGAGAGAGAGAGAGAGCAATCCAGTAGCTACTGTATGTCATTTTAACCTCACCTTCCTCCTGAGAGAACCCGCCTCCCCCAAAGCCTCACCATCAGGCTTGAATTACGCGCGTTGAGGGATGGACATCATCGGCTCAGACTGATCGCTCTGTACATTGTCCTGTGCCGCGACTGTCCTCCTCCTCTTCCTCTTCCTCCTCCTCTGGGACGCCCCTCGCGTTTCGACTAACTCTCTTTTATCAGTAACACTATCCAAGGCCCCAGGTGGTTCTTGCACCGCGACACCTCTCTCTCTCTCTCTCTCTCTCTCTCTCTCTCTCTCTCTCTCTCTCTCTCTCTCTCTCTCTCTCTCTCTCTCTCTCTCTCTCTCTCCTTCAGTTAACCAGCTGAAGTGTTTTCTCTTCCTGTCCCGGCTGTTGTCAGACCGGCGTGATAGTAGTTAATCCTACAGCACTCTGTAGTCCTACAGCACTCTGTAATCCTACAGCACTCTGTAATCCTACAGCACTCTGTAATCCTACAGCACTCTGTAATCCTACAGCACTCTGTAATCCTACAGCACTCTGTAATCCTACAGCACTCTGTAATCCTACAGCACTCTGTAATCCTACACCACTCTGTAATCCTACAGCACTCTGTAATCCTACACCACTCTGTAATCCTACAGCACTCTGTAATCCTACAGCACTCTGTAATCCTACACCACTCTGTAATCCTACACCACTTTGTAATCCTACAGCACTCTGTAATCCTACACCACTCTGTAATCCTACAGCACTCTGTAATCCTACAGCACTCTGTAATCCTACACCACTTTGTAATCCTACAGCACTCTGTAATCCTACACCACTCTGTAATCCTACAGCACTCTGTAATCCTACAGCACTCTGTAATCCTACAGCACTCTGTAATCCTACAGCACTCTGTAATCCTACAGCACTCTGTAATCCTACAGCACTCTGTAGTCCTACAGCACTCTGTAATCCTACAGCACTTTGTAATCCTACAGCACTCTGTAATCCTACAGCACTCTGTAATCCTCCAGCACTCTGTAATCCTACACCACTCTGTAATCCTACAGCACTCTGTAATCCTACAGCACTCTGTAATCCTACAGCACTGTGTAATCCTATTTACTCGTTGTTTATCCTGTCTGTGGTTATATTGCAGACTGTAACACTTTCGTATTCCTGTATCCAGGCAGAACCTGCTTTTCGTAGTGACGATTATTAACTGTAAAGGGAGAAAGCGCAGCTTGGTACTTCCACGTCCTGTTCGCTACCTTTCCGTTTCATCAGAATAATTATACGAGGAATTTCTTGATCAAAATTCTCATTTTTTCTTTTTATGATAACTCTGGCATCGAACGAGCTAATGTTGCGCGAGAGGGACTTCAAGGGCCCTTGGGAAGAACAATAATAAAAAGAAAGACGAAAATATGCGACACTGAATTTCAACGAAAATAGGCATATTTCAAATGGTAATCATTCCGTAAGTCATTATAGCGTGTGAAAGGCAAGCTGCTAATTACAGTGAGTAGTTAGTTCATACCTGCAGAGTAAGGAGTCTCTGCGCTTAGCAAGGGAGGAGGTTGAGTAGATTGCAGTGAAGGTAGATTGCAGTGAAGGTAGATTGCGGTGAATGTAGATTGCGGTGATGGTAGATTGCAGTGAAGGTAGATTACAGTGAATGCAGATTGCGGTGATGGTAGATTGCAATGAAGGTAGATTACAGTGAATGCAGATTGCGGTAAAGGTAGATTGCAGTGAAGGTAGATTGCGGTGAAGGTAGATTGCGGTGAAAGTAGATTGAAGTGAAGGTAGATTGCGGTGTAGGGTCCGTCTGTGTGTCAAGGATGTACGACGCAACCAGTTTTTCTTTTTAATCTGTTGATGGACAAGATGGTGAGGGTATTTAGTATACCATGGGGAGGACAGACAACAGCAAACCTAATGGTGTATATGAGGAGGTTATGTGATGTAATCCAAGCCTAATACAGCGGTAGAAACATGGAGGGCAGAATAGAAGTCACCTCCCCACCCACCACCTCTCCCTCCGGCTCACTGCCATGTTCTATGGAGGGGACAGGGGTTTGAAGGAGGTAATGAAAGGATGATGGAGTGAGGAGGCGGGGGGTTTATACCAGTGGGTCAACAATAGATTACCTTGCACCATGAAAAACACTAAGCCAGTTATGTTAACACAAGGTACATGTAATCACACACACAAAAAAAGATTTGCTTTTCCCGTTCAGTTAATGGTCGGATATTCACAGTTTACAATTTCTCTTCATTGTTAGATTGCATGAATGTCGGCTGCTGATTGGTCATTTAGCTAGACTGTATGTTGTTGGATACAATGGTCATCAACAGCTAAGGGTCGTTAAGCCAGTACCACTGTCATATATGAAAACGAAAAAAAACACGCAAACTACAAAAGATTTAATCCATAAAAGTATATATATATATATATATATATATATATATATATATATATATATATATATATATATATATATATATATATATATATATATATATATATATATATATGCACGTCTGTGTTGAAAACTGTACTTAAGTTGTTGAATTACTGTAGTATACACGATGAATATATTAAATGTTTTGAATTGTTCCAATAATAATTGTGCATATTGATGGATTTAATGACTCTCGTCATTTAATGATTATCGAGTGTTTGATATTCATGTAATGAATTTAGTACAATGTACAATAATTGACAAATGATTATATATAGCTTTGGTTGGGCAAACCATCAAAACTGCCGTAATTGGTCATTTGGCTCTTCATTTTTGAGTACTTGTTACGAGCAGTAATTGCGATTGGTCTAACGTGTAACAAAATACACGAATTTCCAAATAGAGCCATAAGATATTTCTTCCTCCGAGATATCATAAACACGTTTTCTTTTATATTTGATTTTTTTAGGGTCATCTAATATAAAATCATGCAATCTGACAACAAAGACTGTCCCAACTGAGTCGATTAGGTAGGTATGTACTGATTGCTACGATCTGTCTTTTCATCTTCTTCTTCTTCTTCTTCTTCTTCTTATTATTATTATTATTATTATTATTATTATTATTATTATTATTATTATTATTATTATTATCATTATTATTATTATTATTATTATTATTATTATTATTATTATTATTATTATTATTATCATTATTATTATTATCATTACTACTATTATTATTATTATTATTATTATTATTATTATTATTATTATTTCCTGTCTTCCTTGCCTGTAATATTTTTTCGAAAAAATTGGTCTCGGGGTACTGGTCGCTTGTGATAGCGATCAGCCAAGGGTTATTGTATATAGCAAATAATGTTTCCGAGGGGCCTTACACAAGCAAGCAAGAAAGGAAAAAAAAAAAAAGCTATTGGAAAACGAGTTCACTCGCAAACTTGGGCCAAACTATGCATGTACTTTCGAGTTGGGAAAAATCATTAAATTCCAATCCTCTTCTTTGAGGACAAGGTGTAGTGAAGAATACTGACACAACAGCGACGTGTGCAAATGTCTTTCGTATATGTTTTGACGACAGATGTATTGCTCTGAAACACTATGGTATTATAAGGGGATATACTACCTTACACTTGTCAGTGGTAGATATTATTGGCACGAGGTGTTTAGATATTTTTTTTTTAAACGACACGTTATAATTCTTCGAATAAAAATGCCCCTTTCTTGATGTTTCAGTGACTATATTTTTGCTGATTTGATATATGCCATTATGTAGTTCCTCCCTAACAATCATGAATACCTGGTATTCATAATGTCTACAGTAGTATGAAACAGGGATCTGAAAAGAAATAAAAATCTGAAATTATCAGTTTTCATTTTTTTTTTTTTTTTCAAATACGAAATTTGAAGGGATAGTAAGAACAGATAATTTACACATAGAAAACGGGTCTTTCTCCCCCTTATCCCCTTCCAATGTAAAATGATGCAGTCAAACTTTTTTTCTCCATGCTCTTTTCATTTCCATAATTATGGGAAAGATTATGACGATCGTCGCTTTAAAGCGTTTTCAAAATGATGCTCCAAAATTATTCAAGACCTTGTATTTTTTTTTTTTTTTACTTTTCAGACATTAATTACTGCAATAGTGCAGTGAGCCTCATATTCAGACACTCGCAAAAACACGAATATTTCGCACCGAGATTGACTTTAACTTCACAGATTCATTTCACGTTCGTATCGAAATGGAAATGGAAACCTGGAATTAAGTGAACCATACATACGGGTTGGTTTGATGCAGTGAATGTGATTAGATGAAATTATTGGCGATGGTTTTAACCAAAAGTCTGCTCTGATTATTTTTTGTTTCTTTGTAAATTATGACACGTCAAATCTGTCCCATCACAAGAAACGAAAGAGGAATTATGTTAGCATTTATATTACAGCGAAACGCGTAAGTTATTTCGTGTTGCCGCAATCACAACATACATACATACAGCGAAGGTCATTAGCATAGCGAATTATCAAAAAATAATTGGTCGTTCCTCACCTTCCATTAATGACTAAGAAAGGACTGAGGTGTTCGTGTATAACCCCCCACCCCCCTCACACACACACACACACACACACACACACACACACACACACACACACACCTTTTTTTTTCATACAATGCTTCATTGTACTGAGATATAACATATTATTTAGCAAGATTTGTTTCCTAGTCTCTGCTGGATCGCACACTGTAATGTGAGTGTGGCAGATGTCTTCTAATTGCTCCACCTTATGAGGAATGACCTAGGGACATGCCAACCTGGCGAAGAACTCAAAAAATAAAAATAAAGAAAAAAAAGAAAACGAGGAAAACCTAGTTTTAGTTTTTACCACAAATGGATATTTTTCTCATTCGCTTCATAATGATTGATGATCGTCCCACACACACACACACACACACACACTCACACACTCTCACACACACACACACACACACACACACACACATGGTGTTAATACGGAGTGCAAAGCTTTTCATTGTCGATAACAGCAGACGCAAAGTAGATCATTGTCAGGTGTGGGTGGATTGGTCTAAAACCGGATACGTATTGCAAGTGTATGTGATGTTGCCTTGACCTTGGACAGGAGGAGGAGGAGGAGGCAAACATGCTTCGGTTAACCGAGCTGGAGGAGGTCCTCCTCCTCAGCTTGACGTTAAACGGCTCTTGATCACAACATCTCCAGCAGACGATAGCCCAGACCAGCCAATGAAGCCACTCGGCTTGGAATCAGCCCCACAGAAGAGAGATACACACGGATTTAGACTTAAACGACCATCCGTTGTTGTACAGTCGGTCAACGAGAACGTTCACCTGGAACTCTTGCCGTGCGCGTTGAACATGCGTGAGAATGTTACTACTCCTACCTATTTAACATGTCATTATGCAGACGGGAGCTGCTGCCTCGGCCGGCAGTAGGGGGGGGGGGGGGTCGTCGCTACCTGTTGTTGGCCGTGGGAGTCTGAACAAAAGCCAACGAAACATAATTGAAAAAGATTCTCCTGGGAGACTCATCTCGTTTTCTCTCCGGTGTTCCAGACTATTCTATATTCTTTTCTCTCATTTTCTCTTCTTTCTTTTTTTTCGCTTAGAATTGAGGAAAAACTAATTACTCTTCGTCCGCACAAGTTTGATATCTTTTTAATTGATAAATTGCATAAATGTTCAAGGTATGATGGAAGGGGTAATTATAAACATGGGCCTTAATGGGTTATTGGTCTGGATTAGATTAATGGTGATTTGTTCGATTCGTTGTATGACAATGAATATTGGCTTCATGATCTCAAGTGGGTGATAACTAGGACACACACACACACACACACACACACACACATATATATATATATATATATATATATATATATATATATATATATATATATATATATATATATATATATATATATATATATGTATATATATATATATATATATATATATATATATATATATATATATATATATATATATATATATATATATATATATTTTGATTATATTTATATAATCATTATGCATAACAGATTCTGGATGAATAACTGTTCAACATTCGATACCTATTAATTAGAATCGTACAGTGTACATTCATATTGACTTTAAGGGGGCTTAAGTATATAAACGAGTAACCATGGAGCAACTAAACCGATAATTGTATTCTAGTCCCCCCCTTCTGTTTTACTTCTCTTCCCTTGATGTTTCTACATCGTTGGACTCGCAAGTACCTTCCAATTATACCACTCCCAAATGTTGTTCATCCTTTAAGAAAAAAAAAAAAAGGGGAATACTCAACCCGTTAGTTATTAAAAAAAAGAAAATCCCTCAGTTAGCTATGAGGGGAAAAAAGAAGAAAAAAAAAATAATATTCATGGCTTAATCTCTAGCCACCAAACCCTACTGGACTTCAATGATTGATCTTAGGGTAATACAGAATCCTTCATAGATTTCATTGTTTTCATTTTTTTTTTTCAAGTCCCCGTCCTGATTGCATGGAAATGGACAACGGCAGTGTATCTATCGTGGGTTAGGTCATAGAAAACGACAACGACCCCCCCCTCACCCCTCACCCCCTACCCTAAATATATCCGTTCAACTGTAATCAGAAGAATATTTGAAACTGACCGAGAAGGTTTGAGTATACATACGTACCCTACTCTTGGGAATCATAATCATAAAGATGAAAACCTGTGTGTGTGTGTGTGTGTGTGTGTGTGTGTGTGTTAGTGTGTGTGTGTGTGTGTGTGTGTGAGTGTGTGTGAGTGTGTGTGTGCGTGTGTGTGTGTGTGTGTGTGTGTGTCTGTGTGTCTGTGTGTTAGTGTGTGTGTGTGTGTGTGTGTGTGTGTGTGTGTGTGTGTGTGTGTGTGTGTGTGTGTGTGTGTGTGTGTGTGTGTGTGTACTCTTTTGTGAAACCAAACTATATTATTGATGCATGTACTCGTTCATATTTAGATTGATTTACATCATCATCATCATTATTCTGTAAGTTTCCAAAAGAGATTGAAATTGGACACAGCTTTCCCCATAAAGAAAAGAAAAAGAAAAAGAGAGAAGCACCTTTGAACGATTTAGAGAGAGAGAGAGAGAGAGAGAGAGAGAGAGAGAGAGAGAGAGAGAGAGAGAGAGAGAGAGAGAGAGAGAGAGAGAGAGGTCGACGTCTTGCATCATGAATATTCACTCACCAGTTACGGTAATTCGTCCTCTTTTTGTCCCTCCTGACTTTCTTGTCACGTGTTGGTCCCTAATTACCTCACGCTAGAGGGAGGAGGAGGGAGTGAGGGCGGCGTCAGCATTCCATTTAAAACTTATGCGTGTCATCACGCCACACACACACACACACACACACACACACACACACACACACACACACACACACACACACACACACACACACTTGTGAACCCCTGGATGTATCTGATTGGGGAAGATGAACACAGCTGAAGAAGAGGGGGTGGGAGGAGAGAGGTATGTATTTGTATTGCAACAGAAAATGTATTTGTGTTTCAACAGAAAATGTATTTATTCCAACAGAAAAATGTATGTGTCTTGCAACAGAAAATGTATTTGTATTCCAACAGAAAATGTGTTTGTGTTCCAACAGAAGGCGTATTTGTATTCCAACAGAATATCTATTTGTATTCCCACAGAAAATGATATGTTTGCGAGCGTAAACCAATAGACCCGTGTGTTGCACGTGCGGCATCCTGGAATTCTGTGTTGTGGGTGGACGAGCAGCAGGAATGTTGTGTTGCTGGATTGCAAACAACTGGGTTACTCAGTAGTGGGAGTTCAAATTACTAGAATATTGCCTTGTTGCAGCGCAAACAACTGATGTATTGAATAATAGGAGCGCAAACAACTGGCATATTGACATGTTGGAGCTCAAACAATTGATGTTTTGAATAATAGGAGCGCAAACAACTGGCATATTGACATGTTGGAGCTCAAACAATTGATGTTTTGAATAATAGGAGCGCAAACAACTGGCATATTGACATGTTGGAGCTCAAACAATTGATGTTTTGAATAATAGGAGCGCAAACAACTGGTATATTGACTTGTTGGAGCGCAAACAACTGATACATTGAATAATAGGAGCGCAAACAACTGGCATATTGACTTGTTGGAGCGCAAACAACTGGTATATTAGCTTCCCGGAGCGCAAACAACTGATAACACCGAGTACTAGGATCGCAAACAACTGGCACATGGATTAGCTGGAAGGCAAACAACTGGAATACTTGAGTTACCGGAGCACAAAGCAACTGGAATACTCAGTCGTTGGGGCGCGGACAGCTGGAACGGCTGGAGGGCATAGCTGCTGGAAGCCGCGTTATACACGTGCAAGAAACAGCTTGTGTGGTGTGTGTGGGGGTCGGGTGTGGTGGAAGAAATGCCTCATGCAAACGTGCTCAGTAAAGCAAGGTCAACCCTCCTCCTCTCGTCTCCCCCTCATATGAATATTCACTTCGGTCGCCGAGTCTGCGAACGCCACCACCGCTTTCCGGGAACTGATCCCAATCTACATATGTAGCAGGTGTGGCTCCACTTCCGGCTAGAATCTGGAACGAGGCGTTTCGACCCTTCGCCCGCAAAACGTAGAGCCAGTTCCGTGCGGATTGGTTGGCTCCCAGAAACTTGAAGCAAGCTTCGAGGGAATGGGTCCCAAAACTTTGAACAGGCTTAGAGGGAATGGGTTCCACCGACCGAGTTCTTCTGCCCATTT
>NC_092239.1:5330819-5340819 GCF_036320965.1 Panulirus ornatus
GACCGGCATGCCAGGTTTCATGGGGTCTGGCGGGGTGCACGAGATCCCGGTCTGTGCCAGCGTGTCTCGCCCACCATGCACTCACATTGTTGATCAAACGCGCTCCGGTAACGTACTCGGCCGCCCGCAGTTAACACTCGGTTGCCCGAGGCTCGACACACGACCCCCGCGCGTTGTGTACTGTGGTGATCAGGTCTCGCAAGTTACCCCTTGATATTTCATCGCGAATGATGATAATGATAATAATGATAATGACAATGATATAATGATGGAATAATGACAATAATGATAATGGATCAGTGCGTTTGACCTGGAGGTGACTAGTCTGTTTCTTAAAACACCTACCATTCCCCAATCTGTTGATAATAGTAGCTGGTGTATATACATATATATATATATATATATATATATATATATATATATATATATATATATATATATATATATATATATATATATATTGGAAAGGATCACAATTTTGCGCGTGATCACGTATATTCCTATGAGTCCACGGGGAAAATGAAACACGACAAGTTCCCAAGTGCACTTTCATGTAATAATCACATCATCAGGGGAGACACAAGAGAGAAATATAACAGTCAGTTGATATACAACGAAGAGACGTAGCTAGGACGCCTTTGGGTAAATATGCGATTGTCCAAGACAATCGCATGTTTACCATATTCCTGCTACTGTAGGTTTAAAAGATTAAAACTTCAAGCATTACGGTTAACTAGCTACCTCATTTTTGTCCTCATAAATCAAAATGAAAATTCCTGATAACTGGAATACATTGCATACAACCATACAACCACACCTGTGTCATGAACCACCCCCAGCTGATGATCGTAATAGCCTTTTTAACGTATAAATGAACTCTGCCGTTATGAACATAGTGTTTCGACACTCATTTGTCTACATTATGGTAACGTTTAGCATTGATTGCTCTCATTTTGGTGCCTACGTGGATGTATATATATATATATTCATTTATATCTATATTTGTTCATCAGTGTATATTAATCATAGACTGAAGGTACGAGCTAAAAAAGAAAAAAAAAGCTTGTGATGTATTGTTATCGTGTGCGTTACGAGATGGGGGTGAGGTGGGTTGTGGTCATCATCATCATCATCACACACCGAGGTGAAATACCGCCACGTAGTGAGGCGAGGTTGATCATCAGGAACCCCAGTAGATATACACCATCACTCGGGGGTCGGTCACCTTCATCATCTGGTGAACCAATGAAGACTACTCATACGGGAAAGGTTTCCGCCGAGAATTTTACGCCGGAAAATCTCTTCTTCTTCTTCCTCCTCTTCTTCTTCTTCGTCGCTTTACACACCGTCGCCGCTGTGAACAGCTAATCACACACACACACACACACACACACACACACACACACACACACACACACACACACACGCACAGCTCCTCGATCCAGCAGGAGAGAGTTCCTGACCACTGGCTCCGGTCGACAGAGAGAGAGAGAGAGAGAGAGAGAGAGAGAGAGAGAGAGAGAGAGAGAGAGAGAGAGAGAGAGAGAGAGAGCACACAACATCCGATAATCACAAGAGGATGAGGGGTGAGGGGGGGTTGTTGTCGTGCACAGTGAGGGACAGTTCGGAGTTTAAGAGGCGAGGGTGGGAGTAGCGGAGAGCAGCCTGCCTGGGTGAGCGAGGGAAGCAATCACAATAAAATTATAGTCGTCATAACGTCTGTGGCGTGGGTCTGTCCGCTCAACTCTGAACCTCCCTTCTTTCCCTGCTGTCCTTGGCTTAAGGGGTAGGGCTTGCCCTTGGGAGGGGGGAGTCCTTGGCTTGGCTTCGGAGGACCCGACCTCTTGCTTGGCTTGGGGGTATGAGTCCTTGGCTTGGCTTAGAAGACCCCTTGCTTGGCATGGAGGAGTCCCTGGCTCGGCTTAAGGGGGGCCCCTTGCTTGGCATGGGGGAGTCCCTGGCTTGGTTTAGGGGGGAAATTGATCCCTATGGGAGTAAAGAATCCCTGGCTTGAGGGATGACGCAAAACCCTCGAGTTTATCATTTTCGTGGCAGACATCGGTCGTGATCAAGCCCAGGTTTTTGGAGGGTTTTCCTTACAGACGTCCTGGCCAGCTGGACGAACTGGACGCCTAATGAGTTGTGTCTCTCGTCTTACTAAGATGCTTAGACCCTGCCATTTCCCCCCTCCGTTCTGAGATGAAAGTTTTCCCATCATTTCCCCTCCGTTCTGAGATGAAAGTTTTCCCATCATTTCCCCTCCGTTCTGAGATGAAAGTTTTCCCTCATTTCCCCTCCGTTCTGAGATGAACGTTTTCCCTCAATTCCCCCTCCGTTTTGAGATGAGAGTTTTCCCCTCGTTTCCCCTCCTTTCTGAGGTGAACGTTTCCCCTCAAACATGAATATGTATCCATAGACGTTTGCTTGTTGCCCTTATACGTTAGCATTTTTGCCATAAAACGTTAGCAGTTTCCCCTTACAAGTTAGTATGTATCCCGCAAAAGTTAGCAATTTATCGCTAGACGTTCGACGTATTTACGTAGACGTTAACACATAAACCCGGTTATCTTTATGTGGTTTTCGTAAAAGCCAGTATTAAAGGAGACGAGAATTATACCGTTTAAAGCAATTTAAAGGAATTTATCTCTGTTGTCAATAAAGAATGAGGAAAAATGCTGCGTTAATCCGTTAGAAATATTTCAGTGCGTAGAAAATTCTGTTGAGGTATGACTTGTGTATATCATAATGGCTAGAATGATCACCCATCAGTGGATGGTCTTTGATCGTACAGTATATACACACAGTCAGTCTCGATGATCCAGTCTGAATTTCTATCGATGCTCGACATGATTATAAGAGAAAAATGAAATTGTGAATGTCTGGAACCATTGTGAAAATGTATGATTATCAACCATGCCCAAAAATAGTTTCGTGATCACACGTAAAAGACTTGACTGTGTGTTGAAGTACGATAATTATGGATGAAGCGATGGATTGATATGTAGGGAAAATTTTTTTTCGAAATCTCCACCTCGACATGACAAATTTAATTTGTTACAATCGCTACACATGTCTGTCAGTATTAGAAGAAGTCAAGTTTAGAAAACAGTTTACATTTTGTATTCAGAATGGCTGGTATAGCTGTTTCGTTCAGTGCATCATCACTTGTATATATATATATATATATATATATATATATATATATATATATATGTATGTATGTATGTATTATATACGTGTTTACCAAATGGCGTCCTAGCTTCGTGTCTTCGATGTGTATCAACTGACTTATATTTCTCTCCTGTATCTCCCCTGATGATGTGATTATTACATGAAAGTGCACTTGGGAACTTACCGTGTTTCATTTTCCCCGTGGACTCAGAGGAATATATATATATATATATATATATATATATATATATATATATATATATATATATATATATATATATATATATATATATATATATATATATACACCAGTGTTCGCTAAACGCGTGACATGACCATGGTACAAATCGCACGGCATCAATTCAAGTTCAATCAATGTAATATGAAAGCCAGCCTTGTTACGGTCGCCAGTCCTGGCCAGGACGGGTTATATAAATCCTCTGGTGTGTGCTCAGGTCCGGAATGACATCCACTTCTGTAGGAAGAATTTATTGCCGGCTGGGGTTTATTAGTGGCTCCAGCTGACGGACCTGCTCCACGCCATGTCATGATAATGCCTCGAGTTGGTGGCTCCATCTGATGGCTGCCGGCTGGTCCGCCCTATACACCCACCCCCCGCGGGGCAGAGAGGAGGAGGAGGAGGAGGAGGACGGGTCATGTTGATTGACTCGTGATGATGAGCGATTACGTTGCAACTGGTTTTCCATATCCATTATCTCTATTGCCTTCCTCCTCTGTATGTGTGTGTGCGTGTGTGTGTGTGTGTGTGTGTGTGCGCGTGTGTCTGTGTCGCCACAGTACATAACATGATTCTACCATCTCTTTTTTTCTCACACCAACGCCATCAGTGTGTATGTTGCAGATCACTTTCAGCGGTACTTTGTTCCGTTTAATGATTCCCATAAATCTGGCTGGAGGTAGGCTGGCTGGCCCGCTGGCCCGCTGGCTGAATCCTCAGTCATGGATGAAATTACCTTCGACTCTGCAGAATAATGAACAGTTTCACCAGTAAATAAATGTAAGGTACTCAAGGCTACATGATGGTGTAAACTAACTTTGAAGCTCATTTACTTTCTTTCTTATTCCACTTCCTGCATTTAGGTATATATTACACGATGCTGTTGGTATATTACAAACACACACACACACACACACACACACACACACACACACACACACACACACAGAGGCAACAGGAGCATTTCATGCAGAGAGAGTATATACGTCCTTGAGATAGTGCTGGGCGCTGGAGGAAGAGAATGTTATTCCGTACCTCAAATGGCCTTCAAGGACCCTTACTGTTGTTAGGCTTGAAGCCCATATAACCAGCCAGCCAGCCAGTAGGCTCCTACGCAAAGCAGAGGTCGAAGAATTTCGTGAGAGCGTTACATGAGCTTGTAGGTCGTAGACGGTGAAATCCATCTGTATTTTGAAAACCCCCATGATGTAACACGGAAGCAGAACCCTTGTATATACTGTGTGTTACTGTATGTAACATACCTCACATCATGCGTTGATGTCACGTCTCACACACACACTGGTCGAGGACACCGAGTGGCTGTTACAAGACGTTACACACATCGAACCCGGAATCCACGAAAACAGAACTATTTTTTTACGCCTATTGATGGCCTCTCTGTGAGGCTCAGGATGGGCTGTTGAGGAGGAGGAGGAGGGGAAACTGCTAGTACCGCCTGTGTGTAAATGAACATTTCTGTATCTCTTCCCCGTCGATTATCAACATCACTTACGGTACACAGACGTAGGATTTAATCCCCCCCCCTCCCCTCCTCACCTTTTTGATGTTTGTATAGATTCTAGAATTTCCACAAGAACTTAGAATTCTATTCTTTTACCTTATTCGACCGAACGTTTTCTTTAATTTCCTGGTTGGCTCCAATGTTCGCTTTCCTCTCCTCCCTCCCCCACCGCCTCGTGTAAGCAATCTCCATCGCCCTTGTACGCCGTCAGACGTCATTCAAGTTTTGACATTGTCTTCAGTGCTCGGGAGAATATATCGGCTCCACTGCACACCTTCTCGCGTGCGATCTCTTGTACTTTAGGTAATATGCACATTCATTTCATTCACTCATTCACTCATTCATTCATCACTCCCTTGTTCTTTCTTTCTTTCTTTCTCTCTTTTCTGCTCTTCCTTCTTTCATTATTTTGATGGAACATGAAGTGAAAGAGTGTGTGAGAGTCTCTCTCTCTCTCTCTCTCTCTCTCTCTCTCTCTCTCTCTCTCTCTCTCTCTCTCTCTCTCTCTCTCTCTCTCTCTCTCTCTCTCGTGCCTCGCTTCACAGTAAAGTTGAGGAGTGTGTGATATACTATTCATTGCCGAAGCTTCTTTCATATTTTTTTTTTTTTCCTTTTCTTCCCAGTAAAGGTTTTTTTGGGAGGAAGGGTAAAGATTGAGTGTAGTAGACCAGTTTAGTCGGAGTGATATTGGTACTCTTGAACTCGTGGGGCTCTGGTGAAGCCTCAGGTGATAAATTGTGTATAACTGGAGAGGCAAATATTGACTCGCAAAACATACCCTCGGTTGAAGATAACCTTCACATTCGGCCTGGCGGAAGGAGCGTATTATTGTGGTGGTCGTGGTGGTGCTTGCGGCCTGAGATCTCAGGTCGCTGGACTGGTGGTAGTGGTGATGCTGTTGATGGTCGTACTAGGTGGTAGTGAAGTGGTGGTGGTGTTGATGGTCGTACTAGGTGGTAGTGAAGTGGTGGTGGTGTTGATGGTCGTACTAGGTGGTAGTGAAGTGGTGGTGGTGTTGATGGTCGTTCTAGGTGGTGGTGGTGGCGTGGGTCGTGTTGATGGTCGTACAAGGTTGTAGATATGATGGTGGTGGTGGTGTGGGTCGTGTTGAAGGTCGCACTAGGTGGTGGTGGTGGTGGTGTGGGTCGTGTTGATGGTCGTACAAGGTGGTAGATGTGGTGATGGTGGTGGTGGTGTGGGTCGTGTTGAAAGTCGCACTAGGTGGTGGTGGTGGTGGCGTGGGTCGTGTTGATGGTCGTACAAGGTGGTAGATATGATGATGGTGGTGGTGGTGTGGGTCGTGTTGAAGGTCGCACTAGGTGGTGGTGGTGGTGGTGGTGTGGGTCGTGTTGATGGTCGTACTAGGTGGTGGTGGTGGTGGTGTGGGTCGTGTTGACGATACTGTAGCAAGAACAGTGAGTGGTGGATGTTGTCGGCTGTGGTGGCGGTGGCCTGCTGGTTTCACTGGGGCAACAACATTGATTCTGACTTGGGTGTTTGGAGTAGTAAGATTATTGATGCCATGACCATTGTTGATCAGTGAGGGATAAGATCCTCCCATGTCGTATCGTTCTTGTGGCAGTTACGTCCACGGAGACGCACATGGACTGGGTTCTGTCCTCTATACGCGTGCGTCTACACACTGTCGCGCTTATGCTTGAAGACGCAATGGAATCTGTGCCACGGGCCTGGTAGAACAACCTGAATATGAGTACACAGTGGAATCTGTGCCACAGACCTGGTTGAACAGCCTGAATATGAATACACAGTGGAATCTGTGCCACAGACCTGGTAGAACAACCTGAGTATGAGTACACAGTGGAATCTGTGCCACGGGCCTGGTAGAACAACCTGAGTATGAGTACACAGTGGAATCTGTGCCACAGACCTGGTTGAACAGCCTGAATATGAATACACAGTGGAATCTGTGCCACAGACCTGGTAGAACAGTTTGAGGATGTCGATGTTGGGTCAGCATGACGGCAAAGAAAGACCACTACAGGGGTGTGTGTGTGTGTGTGTGTGTGGGTGTGGTGGGGTAAACTGTCACCTTGCATGAGGGGTAAGAGTAAGTCAAGACTTAAGCTGCAGATATCGTGCCACAGGACACAAGACAGTCGTCAGAGAAGTTGCTCGCGCGCCCGCCGGTAGGCTGGCGCCTGCTGCCAGTTATAGGCCTCTGGTCGAAGTTGTCGTACAGTTTCGTTTGGTAACATAAACGTGCCATGTTTTCTTTTCATCCGTAATGTGATCATTTCCCCCCACCATTCGTCATTGATATCATTGTGTCCAGGTATCTGTATCTCTCTAAATGGACGGAATTGGTAGTTTAGTCTGTATTTACGTACGTATGTGTAGCTGGTCAAGCGGAAACAGGGGATGGGGAGGCGATTGCGTGGAAAATATGAGTAAAAGAATAGAGTTTTTTCATGACTGCATTGTTTCTGGCACTTGGAGGAACACGGTGACGCAAACAGGCGTATAGATACGCAAGGGTCACTGTTGGCGTATACAGGGGTTAGTGTTGGCGTTCTCACAAACTGCTGTGGTCATTGCTTGTACTTGCCATCGTTCGACAATACAAGTTGATGTTATATGAATGTTTTTTGTCTTTAAATGTTCTTTGTTGTCGTTGTTCTTGTAGTTGTTATTGTTGATGAGGCTCAGAGCCACGCATCGTTTGTATTTGCTTTGCCTTCCTAAGAACGAGCGTAATAAACTCGACCATTCAAAAGTAAAAACGTCTCTTGTTATTCAACAGATCACTCGTCGTTCCGTTTTCTGTAGCTTGAGCTTCGACGGGTAATTTTAGAGAAATTCGTCATGATTTTCTGTGGACTTGATTCCATGCCAAAGAGTCTGAGAAAATCCAAGAAAAGCATCATAATTTGCAGGAGATTTTTAATGTCTCGAATACTTATATGTTCCGGAGATACGATATTCAGAAAATCTACAGCGGTTAACATACTTAAAATATTGTCCAGGAGACTTATTGTATCGTGCAAGAGCTTTATTTCAATATATATATATATATATATATATATATATATATATATATATATATATATATATATATATATATATATATTTATTTATTTATATTGCTTTGTCGCTGTCTCCCGCGTTAGCGAGGTAGCGGATATATATGTATATGTATATATATATATATATATATATATATATATATATATATATATATATATATATATATATATATATATAATGTCAGGAGTATATATACACATATAATGCCAGGGGAAACTTGTAATAGCCATGAGACTTATCTCGAAGACTTATAACAAGACCCAAAACTGCCTTATCAATATTTTATGAGAACTGCAACGCAGTGAGAACCTATTTGAGGCTCGTCTTATCTAAAGCTGATCTTAATGTAAAGACTTCCCTGGGATTTGTCCCCCCCCCCCCCCCTCCCTCAGCACTGTCTTGGGGGTACGTCCCCCTCTCCCCTCGCCTCCCACCCCAGCTCTGAGGGTTCTCTCTCTCTCTCTCTCTCTCTCTCTCTCTCTCTCTCTCTCTCTCTCTCTCTCTCTCTCTCTCTCTCTCTCTCTCTCTCTCTCTCTCTCTCCATAAGTCTGGTACGTTTGATGTTGTTATGCCGTCTGGTGTGTGTGTGTGTGTATGTGTGTGTGTGAGTGTTTATGAATCCAGGGCGTCACGCGACACTCTCTCCCCTTCACACACACACACACACACACACACACCTATACAGACCAACACAGTCAAACACACAACTAGTGCGCCAGGGTTAGAGGTGTGATGCAGGAGAGGCAGTTGAACAAAATGAAATGAGCAACACCGAAAACGTAATCGCCCGAGGGAGGCAGGCAGGCAGCCGCGAACACCCGCCTTACTGAGGTGAAAAAGAAAACTGAGTGTGTGTGTGTGAAACGACAGAAGAAAACGGGATAGACTGATGGAAAATGTGTGTGTGTGTGTCTGTGTGTGTGTGTGTGTGTGTGGTGTGTGTGTGTGTGTGTGTGTGTGTGTGTGGTTTAGAGTGTGGGAAGAAAGAGGAAGTGATACATGAAAGAAAATGTTATTAAGGTTGGTATATACCAAGGTGAATGAGAAGTCATTTGAAGGCTAATCGAAAGTGTGGAGTCGGCTGTAGGAGGAGGTGGGTGATGTGTGTGAAGGAGAAGTAAGGAACGTATGGTGAGCCTGGGTGGGACGGACTGGTGTGTGGGAAAGGGAGAGATGGGAGGGACTGGTGTGTGGGGAAAGGGAGAGACGGGAGGGACTGGTGTGTGGGAAAGGGAGAGACGGTAAGTAAACGATCATGAAGATTGAAGACAGAAGAACGACCAGTAATTAGACCGATAATTGTAAGTGGACGAACACATGCAAACGAGACAGTGATGGGCTGATTTAAAAAGACTCAAGAGACGTGAGAGGGAAGATGGAAAAGAATGAAAAAAAAAAAGATAAAAGGTTGTAGAAAATGAAGAGGTTAAACCCTTCCTTCCATCAGGAACTTAAAACGATGATAATTGCTTAAACGACAGAGCCGAGATGGCCTCATCTAAACCAGACAGAACGTTCTTCTTGGTCGACGCAGCCTTCCTGGGAACAACAGTGTGTTCTGAGAGAACATAACAGAACATCACAAGCAAAGCAGTTCTCATCTTTTAAGAGAACATTACAGAACATACCACAAGTAAAGTAGTTCTGATGTGTGTAACATTTCAAAGGACCCAAGTACCGAGAGAGAGAGAGAGAGAGAGAGAGAGAGAGAGAGAGAGAGAGAGAGAGAGAGAGAGAGAGAGAATCGAAGGTGAGAATTAAATGTACAATGGGCCCCTCCTTAACAGCATCCCCCCCCGTCCTCCTACCCTCAGCCATCAAGAGAAATAAGAGGTAATTATCTCTAGAACAATAGTGGTCGTCTGAGCCGCCAGGAAATGGTGGTCAGTGGTCGTTGGGACGACTTAAGGGGGGGGTGGGGGAAGGGGGGAGGGGGTGGGGGTCAAGCGGGTTCAGGAGGAAGCGGGAGGAAGGGCGAAATTGGACTCATGGAAAAGCGCAATCAGACGGAGTGAAAGTTTATG